>NC_068546.1:16938476-17073476 GCF_026212275.2 Microplitis demolitor | reverse complement strand
TATTATTATTATTATTATTATTATTATTATTATATTATTATTATTATTATTATTATTATTATTATTATTATTATTATTATTATTATTATTATTATTATTATTATTATTATTATTATTATTATTATTATTATTATTATTATTATTATTATTATTATTATTATTATTATTATTATTATTATTATTATTATTATTATTATTATTATTATTATTATTATTATTATTATTATTATTATTATTATTATTATTATTATTATTATTATTATTATTATTATTATTATTATTATTATTATTATTATTATTATTATTATTATTATTATTATTATTATTATTATTATTATTATTATTATTATTATTATTATTATTATTATTATTATTATTATTATTATTATTATTATTATTATTATTATTATTATTATTATTATTATTATTATTATTATTATTATTATTATTATTATTATTATTATTATTATTATTATTATTATTATTATTATTATTATTATTATTATTATTATTATTATTATTATTATTATTATTATTATTATTATTATTATTATTATTATTATTATTATTATTATTATTATTATTATTATTATTATTATTATTATTATTATTATTATTATTATTATTATTATTATTATTATTATTATTATTATTATTATTATTATTATTATTATTATTATTATTATTATTATTATTATTATTATTATTATTATTATTATTATTATTATTATTATTATTATTATTATTATTATTATTATTATTATTATTATTATTATTATTATTATTATTATTATTATTATTATTATTATTATTATTATTATTATTATTATTATTATTATTATTATTATTATTATTATTATTATTATTATTATTATTATTATTATTATTATTATTATTATTATTATTATTATTATTATTATTATTATTATTATTATTATTATTATTATTATTATTATTATTATTATTATTATTATTATTATTATTATTATTATTATTATTATTATTATTATTATTATTATTATTATTATTATTATTATTATTATTATTATTATTATTATTATTATTATTATTATTATTATTATTATTATTATTATTATTATTATTAATTATTATTATTATTATTATTATTATTATTATTATTATTATTATTATTATTATTATTATTATTATTATTATTATTATTATTATTATTATTATTATTATTATTATTATTATTATTATTATTATTATTATTATTATTATTATTATTATTATTATTATTATTATTATTATTATTATTATTATTATTATTATTATTATTATTATTATTATTATTATTATTATTATTATTATTATTATTATTATTATTATTATTATTATTATTATTATTATTATTATTATTATTATTATTATTATTATTATTATTATTATTATTATTATTATTATTATTATTATTATTATTATTATTATTATTATTATTATTATTATTATTATTATTATTATTATTATTATTATTATTATTATTATTATTATTATTATTATTATTATTATTATTATTATTATTATTATTATTATTATTATTATTATTATTATTATTATTATTATTATTATTATTATTATTATTATTATTATTATTATTATTATTATTATTATTATTATTATTATTATTATTATTATTATTATTATTATTATTATTATTATTATTATTATTATTATTATTATTATTATTATTATTATTATTATTATTATTATTATTATTATTATTATTATTATTATTATTATTATTATTATTATTATTATTATTATTATTATTATTATTATTATTATTATTATTATTATTATTATTATTATTATTATTATTATTATTATTATTATTATTATTATTATTATTATTATTATTATTATTATTATTATTATTATTATTATTATTATTATTATTATTATTATTATTATTATTATTATTATTATTATTATTATTATTATTATTATTATTATTATTATTATTATTATTATTATTATTATTATTATTATTATTATTATTATTATTATTATTATTATTATTATTATTATTATTATTATTATTATTATTATTATTATTATTATTATTATTATTATTATTATTATTATTATTATTATTATTATTATTATTATTATTATTATTATTATTATTATTATTATTATTATTATTATTATTATTATTATTATTATTATTATTATTATTATTATTATTATTATTATTATTATTATTATTATTATTATTATTATTATTATTATTATTATTATTATTATTATTATTATTATTATTATTATTATTATTATTATTATTATTATTATTATTATTATTATTATTATTATTATTATTATTATTATTATTATTATTATTATTATTATTATTATTATTATTATTATTATTATTATTATTATTATTATTATTATTATTATTATTATTATTATTATTATTATTATTATTATTATTATTATTATTATTATTATTATTATTATTATTATATTATTATTATTATTATTATTATTATTATTATTATTATTATTATTATTATTATTATTATTATTATTATTATTATTATTATTATTATTATTATTATTATTATTATTATTATTATTATTATTATTATTATTATTATTATTATTATTATTATTATTATTATTATTATTATTATTATTATTATTATTATTATTATTATTATTATTATTATTATTATTATTATTATTATTATTATTATTATTATTATTATTATTATTATTATTATTATTATTATTATTATTATTATTATTATTATTATTATTATTATTATTATTATTATTATTATTATTATTATTATTATTATTATTATTATTATTATTATTATTATTATTATTATTATTATTATTATTATTATTATTATTATTATTATTATTATTATTATTATTATTATTATTATTATTATTATTATTATTATTATTATTATTATTATTATTATTATTATTATTATTATAATAGCTTCAATCATTAATAAAAAAATTATAGGTTTCTTACATTGATAATTAGTACTTAAGTATAATGGCACTATTACACTAGATGCTGCATCTTCTTCATTCTTGGTGAACTGCGATTCAAGTCCGTAAACATTTATCTTCAAGTTGTTCAACTTTTCAAATTTTGGAATGTCTTTAAGAGTTATAGGAAACTGAATATTCTTATAATTAAAAAGTGTGCTGAAATGTGGATATGATGATGTCCTTACTGCGTGAGTAGTTTCAGCACCGTATATTGCAGCAGTTACACACCAAAGGAAACGAAATTCATCGTTATTTTGGATGTTGATAACAGCTTTTTTATATTGTATATCTTTAGGTAAGGTGGTAAACGTTGATAACCCAGCTCTCAATGGGGCATATCTAGCGATGTTAATTGTTAAATTTATCACTTCCACTAAACTCCACCCTGAGTCTTTTTGATTAAACTCTTCAATTTTTTTCAATAAAACATCATACACACTACTCGCAAACCAGTTGTCAAGATCTGTCGTCGTCAATATCTCATCACTTGGAGTTTGAAATGTCTTTGTTTCCTCAACAGTAAATTCACTTTTAACATTTTCAAATTTACACATTAAAGTTGTACTGACTTTAAGATTTCCAATCCGCTGCATATTTTTTCGAATTTTATTAATTGTTAAACTTTTTGCATCATTCAAAAATGTTCTTAAATCAATATGTCCAATATTTACAATGTAGCCGGTTGTTATGCGATTCTGAAATGCGTTTTCCATATCTCGCCACTGAATTAGATTTCTAGAATTCGGATCTCCACCAACCACTCGATTACTTAATCGTAAAAACTTCTCATAATATGAATGTAATAGTGTAATGTTTGCTTGTATACACCGTCTCTCTTGGACACTAACTCGAGGATTTAATAGGATACTATTAAATGATATGATAGTCTCACTACAAACATTACAAGCTCTAATGCTCATATCTCTACTGATAGGGTTGTGTGTTAAAAGATCTTCATATGTTTGAGCAATTGTATTCACTACGTTGAAATATAATTGTATCGCCATAGTTAAAGATTACAAATTTTTTCGTAAAGCGCAAAGCTACAGTGAACACGTTTTTTATGGCAAGCAGAAATGAACTGATGCATCATCTCTAAAACGTCTCTTTTTATATAAGATCTATCAAAGAAAACCCGACAATGAAAAGATAAAAATTTTTCCATGAATTTTTTAAGATTTACGATCATTTTTTCTGAGAAAAAAATTTTCTAAAATCGTGTAAATGTATAAATTATGCTAATTAAAATATAAATTTAAAAAAATAATTTTAGTTTTTCATCTGAGTAAATATAAAAATTTTGAAAACTTTTAAAATAACAAATATATATTTAGGTTTGTTATTGAATAATGTATTTTGCAGATTACACAACTGGATAGCGGTAGTTTTCAAAAGTATTTTAATCCTTTATGGCGGAAATAAACAAAATTAGAATAAAATGTAAAAATTTTTCCAAGATTAAGTTTTGAGTAAATACATATATTCTTTCAAAAATCTATATAAGATCCTTTAAAATAATAATAAATACAAATATAAAGGTCTGCTATTGCATAATATATTTTACTGATTGCATAAACAGGCAGCAGCTGTTTTCAAAATTTCTTAATTCATTTAAGTTGGTGATAAACAAAATTAGAATAAAATATATAATATTTTCTAAGATAAAGTTTTTGAGTAAATATCTATAAATTTTTTCAAAGGGTGTTCGATGAGTAAATACGTAAAATTAAAGAGATCTTAAATAAATGGAAATTTTTATTTACTATTGCAAGTTTACAAAATTTTTCTATAAAATATTTAAAACTGTCGAGCAGCTGAAAGAATCTATTAACGAATAAACGGAACCGAATTACGGCTAAGAAGTTTAAGGAAAATATTTTAGAGCAGGTAAATATTCATATTAGGATAAATCTATCGTAACTGCAAGTGAATATAAAATTTTCAAGAGACAAAATTTTGTTGTGCAACTGATAAATTTTTCAATTACTAAATAAATAAATAAAGATTATGAGGTCGGTTTTAGATAAAAAAAATATGTGTTAGTATAAATTCCTAGCTGTTGTGAATAAATGTAAATTTTTCCTTAAGCAAAGTTTTAGTGTGTAAATAAAAGGATTTATTTAGAATGCGTTAAAGCTTTAAAAAAGAAACTACTCAAAAAATTTGAAGTAAAGAATAATTTAAATTATTCTATAAAGTAATAATTTTAGTTAAAGAATTTTTAAAAATTATTTATAGGAGATGGATTTTTTATATCGATTAACATTTAATACAAAAAATTTTAAATAAAGAAAAAAGTATTAAGAATTTATTTCATTTGATGTATAATTTTTTATTTTTTTTTATCGAATCTAAATGTATTTTTAAAACTCTATAAATATTTTTTCATAATGATTTCATTTTACATCTACGAACAAATCATTTCTATTAATCAAAGTTTTACTCGTATGAAAATAGTTATATAAATTTTAAAAAAATTTTTAGTGTATATAGTGGGGTTCAAAAAATATGCTTCGAAAAGCATGAGATATACCTCCTATACTAGAAATAGTACTTTTTAATACATGGTGGGGGTTGAAAAGATGTATATTAAAACTTATAAGACAAACCTTCTGTTACGTCCAACTAGTAGCTTGTACTGTGATGTTGGACAATATTATTATAATTATTATTTTCGGCCCTAGTCTTTCGACCAATAGACCGGGATCACACTGAGTAATTATCTGGAAGGTTGGTTTTTAAATGAAAAATGTTGAATGTACGAATTTAACTACTATATATTATACAATTGAAAATTTTGATGATGTGAATACAATAAACTTCATATTAAAAGTATTAGGTGGCTAGTCCGCCAACTCTAATTTACAATAAAATGATTACGATTAACTTGATTTCGAATACTAGAGAGGACTACAGAATCTTGAATACATTACGTTCTTTTATACATAAACTTAAAGATTACAGTACCTGAAGCTTTTGGGATCGGAGTATTTTTCTGGCGTACACTGAATTTACTATACTATACTATTCGCAGTTACAATTTTGTTGTGATGTGAACTTAATAATTTTAATTTAATTATACACTAGCTGAAACAATATTTACTAAACGCTAGCGATATAATTAATAAAATAAAGTGTGAGAACAGTTGTAGAAAACTAGTACGGAACTAGTGTGAAGTGTGAGAACACTTGTAAAAAAATAAACTAGTACGGAACTAGTGTATAAGTGTGAGAACACTTGTACTTAAATTTTCTCATTCTTACTGACCCAGGACTGAGAACTGAGAGTAAAAACTCTGACTGCGAAAACTGCTACTCAGAAAAAACTCAAGACTACTTTTTTTTTATTTTGTGGCCCTTTTTATGTGTCTTGTTTGTTCTATTTTTTGGGGGAAAACTGTGTCCAATCGGAGCACAATTCCTTTGGGTCCTTTCCCTTTCCCTAGGATATTCCGTTAGGGAAGTGGTAAAAGCCCACCCCGATGCGTGCCTATGTGTGTGCGCATCCACACATACACCCACATACACAATATCCTATAATATTGTAACTTATTTATAATAATAGAATTTATATCTATTTTATAAATTTTTCTTATGACTATTTACTTTTATTTATTTATCTAAATTTTCATTTATATTGTTTTAATTATTTACTTATATATAAATATTTTTTTTTCTTTCATAATTTTATTTCTTTAAATTTTATTAATTTATTTATTTATGTAAAAAATTTTTTATTTATTCGAGTTTTATTAATTTATCCAATTATTTATGTAAAATTTCATTTTTACTCTTTTAATTTTTATTTATTTGAATTTTACGTTTACGTGGACACAAAAATTTTATCTACAAAAATGTACTTGAAAATTTAAGGGCTTATAAGATTATATTATTTATCTATTTTATTTATTTAACAATGAGTCATTGTTAAACTTTCAATTTCTCTTTTTAAATATTTTAAGTACACTTTTGCTGATAAGATATTTTGTTAATTTTTATGGAAAGCGTTTCCAAATGTTCTTTGGACCTTCATTCTATTGTGACCCAAGGGGTCATTAAAAAAAATGCATTCGATTGTTTGCTCTAGCATTTCTACGTGCGTCAGAGCAAACAAATTTACTAATTCTAGACATTTTTACTACTACATTATTTCTTATCACTCTAGGGTTATTAAAAAAAATAAAATCTGGTCGCCACGTAATTTTAATGAAAAAATAAAATTTAATATAAAAAGTTCAGCATCTGAGCTGGACGTAACACTTCTTACAGGTAAGTAATGTATAAGTATAGCGTGGGGTAGACCAGAATCCCTACTTAGATATGGATAAGAAAACTGTAGCTCCACCCGTTTTCATGGTCAAAATTTAAGCAATAGAGTATCTTCCTAATGAGATGGGATGGTCAAAATTTTGCCACCTTCTTGAAGATATCCAATGGGCAAGTTTATGGTGAGGGTGGATTAGGGGTCCTACTTAGAAAATAGATAAGAAAACTGTTGCTCCACCCGTCTTATGGTCAAAATTCAAGTGATAGGTTATTGCCTTAATGAGGTGGGTTGGTTAAAATTTTGTTACTTGCGACTGGCCATATAAATATTGGGTGTGAACATAGTAGAACTTAGTACAAAGCAATTTGTCAAGTTACTTGCTCGCTTCTTTTAGCATTTTAAACGTTGAGCATGTGTTTTTTTGTGAAAAAGTTTTGTCATTTACTTATTCTTATTAAAACTACATATTTGTGTTTTAAAGTTTTGATTTTTAAAATATTATTATAATAATTATTATTAAAACTCTAGATTTTTGTGGTTTTTTAATAAGTTATAAAGTGTTAGATAATCCATGTAAACTTGAAAAAAATGAATTTTAATAATGTAAGTGTATTTTAGCTACTTTTATTTTTTTCTTTTAATAATTTTTTATTTGAGTTTTTATATTAGTTGAAATAGTTTTATTAATTCTAATTTTATTTATTTATGAATTTTTAATAATTTTGAATTTTGAGTTTTTATATATATTAAAATAGTTTTATTAATTGAAATTTTAAGTTTTTTTTTTTTTAATAATTTATTTATAAATTCTTTTATTTTATTTAAAATTTTTTACAATAAATAATTTTTTCATTTATTCCTGTTGCAGATTATGGAAGAAGCATGCTACTTCCCATTGAAATGGGTGGAGAAGTTTGGACTTGCCATATTATGGCAAGCTGTCATTGGACATATTTGTCAGCAAATAGGTCTGGGGGAGGATCCCACCCAGATTATATTCGTAATAGATCGGCAACGTGTGAGGCTGGTCAATCTAGGACATTAAATTTGGTGTTTCTTTATGATACATGATGATGATGGTTACAATGAGCTAAGATATGCAACATTGAGCAATGTATCGTATGACGTAAATTATTTTTTTGTCGATACGATAACAGCTCGGTGTTTCAAATCAGGTCTTATTGGACATGGATGGCCTGAAAACATCGTGAGTTTTTCAAGGCCAAATGAAGAAACAGTAGTAAGCGCTGAAAATAACATCGGCTTTCTTATTCCTGAGGAAGATTCTGAAGAATTCGCGGATAGTGAAGAAAGCTCCACCAGTGACGATGAAGAGTTCGAAGAGCTCGTAAATATATCATCATAATCATCATCATCATCATCATCACCAATATTACACCATGGAAGCTGGGATTCGACACCACCGTCATATTCACCACCACCACCACACTCATCAACACTCATCTACAGGCCATGTACGTCAACACCTCTGTATGGACCATCGACATCACCACATTTCCAGCCGGGAGTGTTAACACCACCACTACCTGCAATGGAGATGATCAATTACAGTGATGATTCAATATATAGTTATTCACCACAGCCGGAAATGATGATCGATGAGCAGGAATCGACGAATAATGCTCTGTTGATGCAGCAAAACAACAACAACAACAACAACAACAACAACAACAACAACAACAACAACAACAACAACAACAACAACAACAAAATAATTATTACGGTCAGCAAAATGATCATTATTTTTTCAATAATCATCATCGATATAATTATAATGATATTGAGTTTAACTTTTTGCAAAATAATTTTATTAATATGTATCCCGATGATGATGAGGATAATATGAATAACTTTTTCTAATAATAATATTTTAATGAATATCACTGTAGTGAAAAAATATTTTCAAGATTTTTTGAAGGTATAATTTTTGTATTTTCATAGTAATCGTAAGTTTATTTTTCTTTATAGTTAAACAAAAAAAAATACATGTAGAATCAATTTTAAATGGGTAGTGATATAGTGATATATATATATATATATATATATATATTTTAAGCATTTTCAATTCTTTCTCAAGGTATGCTTTTTTATATATGTTATGGTTATTGTAAGTTTATGTTTTTATAATTATTATAATTATTTCGTATTGTAAAAATTTAAGTATTTCTATGCATTAAGATTAAAAATAAAAAATTCATACATTGATTACTATTGTTTTTATTTTATTTTTTATGCATACATTTTCGTAAATTACATTAAGATTTTTCAAATAAATATAAGAAAAAATATTTATATATATAATTGCAATATTGCTATTAGTTTAAATTGTTTAAATTATCTATAAAAATTACTGTTAACTATTTAATTTATATAATATTTAGAAATGATGATACTACTGCTAATTTACTAATCACGATAAGACATCTCAAAATCGTTGTATTCGCCTCCATGGTAAGTAAGGTAAAGTTTATGATATCGTATAGGGTTCAGCAACTCTTCGAAGTAAGTAGGATTCTTCATTACTAGTCCTGACGTTCTTCTTGGTAAAAATACATTGAATTCGTTATTGATGGATGCAACAACTCTTATTCCGAATTTTGTAATGACATTTTTGAAAGCTGTTATTTGATAATCTCCATTTCTCTCCAATTCGTTCAGCTTTTTGGTTGGTAAAAATATGGGTAATTTAATGGCCTCATTCACTTTTGAAAGATCCATTATTTGCTAAGTATTTTAAAAATATTAATTTTAAGTCTTCAAATTTCGAACAGTTTTAATAATTTTTGACTATTAAAAGACTTACCTGTTGAAAAACGATTCGAAAGTGCACTACTCACAGAACAAATCGCTAAATAACTGTGAAGATAATGACAAAACTTGAGTTTTTATACTGGTAATCCCCCTCTAAAAAATATTCTTTGTGGGGATTTTTCACAGAAAAATTATTTGGGGATACAGAGTAAAAAATGATTGGCTCAAAACCGGTTCAATCAAGCGTTAAACCCCCTACTTCTAATAAAATAAATGATATTCTCCGAAAAACTTTCGAATGTCTGGCCATAACCCCTTACAGCTGTTCAAAGGTCTAGAACAATCCAAAATAAAAAATGAATCCCCACCAATTTATGCGTAGAAAATTCGAGATAATTCTTGAATGTTCGACCCCCCCTCCAATCCTACGTAAAACAGTAAAAATTCAAAAATATATATACTAAAGAGTTCTTGAATATCCACTAAGTCCCAAAAATCTGCTGTTATCGATCAGCGGAAACAGGTCCCAACGAAATCTTCATTACCATTATCAAGTTCCGATTAAATCTGCGTTACCATGATCAGGCTTCAACCAAGCCTGCATTATCATGAGCAAGTTCCAACAAATCTACATTATCATCAATGAGAATAAAGGCCCAAAATATCGATAACATTAATCTACATTACCGACAACAGCCCCTAATATCGATAAGAACAAATCTACATTACCATATATATGAAAAAAAGTTCCCAAATATCAATAAAATAAATCTACATTACCGATGACAGCCTCAAATATCGATTAGAACAAATCTACATTACCATATATATGAGAAAAAAGGCCCAAAATATCGATAAAATAGATCTACATTACCAACAGCCACGCTTATCATGGGTCGGTAAGGTAGGGCGCTGTTTTGATTTCGGGTCCAGAAACCCTCTTATTCATCTACTAACGTGGGTGTGTGTGTGTAGCAAAACGTCCGGGAGACGAGAAAATATTAGTTTGTCATAAGTTACCGTCTGGAAGACGAGAAAATATTAGTTTGTCATAAGGAAAATCCATTTGTGATAAGGAAAATTAGTTTGTCATAAGGAACATTAATTTGTCATAAGTACATTAGTTTGTCATAAGGTTAAGAAAATAAAGCAAGGTGCTTAATAATTATAAAATTTGGAGTAACATTATTTCGACCGAAAATGTTCCATTCATTGACAAATCGTTGCTTTCAACGAATCTACTTAATAGTTTCTCTTATGTAAATATCAAAATAGAACTTTCCTCAGCTTCTAAAGGAAGCTTGACGACAGTATTTTCATAAAATACTTGTGATAACTCTGAAAGATTTTCTGGAATTTTTGGAAGAACTTTGCTCTCTGACTGGATGAAATTGCAGAGACAAAGTGGTAGCTGTAATTAGCGCTAACTGCAGGATTACTTACATTCAGAATGTAATTTTTGATTATTATTAATTCTATTATATGTATATATATACATGTATAAATATACGATGTTTGCATTTTCATTATCTCCGATTAACATCATTAAAAATATCGATCAATCGATCATGAGTTGTACGACATCGCTCTTTCATTGTGTCAATCATATCCAACCATCCACCTACTTTATAGTCCGGCATATCTTCATGTGATCCCAGAATTTCAAAATCATCATCGGTTAAGCTGTCATCAATTGAAGATATATCAATATAAAATTTAATTCGTCCAGAACAAGCACAACTTCTTCTTTTTGAGCAGCGGAATATGAAGTCACTCTGATAATCTTGAGCATACCTGTAGTCAACATGAAACAATAATAATGAATTGTCTTTTTAACCTGGTATAATTTTCATTTTTTAAAATTATAATCCCTTTTTCAATTATTATCAAGCTTAAACATTACTCCAAGTTTGAATAAAAATTATCTCGTTGCGAGACAACGATTACAGCAACTATAAGTAAATTTTTTCAAAAATATCAAAACAAAAGACAAAAAATAACATTAGATATTGATAAAAAAAAAATAATAATAATGAAACAAACGATGAAAACAATATTTGAAGTGACGTATTTATTGTCTGTATAAAAACCATCATTGAAAAATAAATTATAAGGTTAATTAATCTATTAAATAATTTAACGATGCATTTGACAAGGATAAATAGAACAATTTCTATCTCAATAGCATTCTTGCTCGTTATTTATTCCTCCGCTGTTAGATAAAAAAGAAAACTGATGGAAATTTTTTCGTATTTACCGGAAAAATGCAATAAAGAACAGTGACAGGTAACCATGTTTGAAACTAAATAAATTTTATTTACATGTGGTATGAAGTGAAACAGTTACAACTATCAGTATAAACAGTTGATACTACGCGATATATTTGAAATTAAACAAAAATTGAATTATGGTGAAAGTTCTTTGTTTTATATAAAAAAAAAAAAAAATAGGTTATCTCAACAACATTAAAAAATATAACGTATAAAGAACAGTCATTCATTGTTATTTTGAGTTTATAAAAAATTTAATAAAATATTTATTTAATTAAAATAATAAATAGATAAGTTTAAATAAAAAAGAATTATCAAAATGTACTACCTAGAGGAATACATGTGCTACAGGATAAAACATCGATGTAAGTTCATTTGAATTAATTTATAATTCTTTTTCTATTAATATTAATTCTTATTGCACAGCTCATAACGCAAAGGTGGCAATTTACTCTCAACTTGCCAGTCTATTCTTATGACATTGCACTAATAATCCAATAATAATAAACGTACATCAAAAACAGACACTAATTTTGATGTATTAAATGATTAAAAAAAAATGATTTTATATATTATGAAAAAAAAAAAGTCTTTAAATAATTAAAATAATTTTAAATTAACTGATTAATTAAAATAATTTTTTATTATTATCATTATTTACTAGCAAGCATATTGAGAATTATTTACTGGGGAGTGGTTTATTGAAGTTTCGTTTTATTTTTTTCTTAAAAATGAAATGAGCGTTATGAAGAGTGCACTTTTAGATTAAAAATTTTTTTTCCTCTAACGGACGATTGCCGAAGATGAAAAAATTGTGAATTTGCGGCTTATGAACGGTGACCGAGGCTTCAATTGGGACAGTTTGAAAAATCATGATTATCAGGTGCGGAAGTAAAGATTATACTTAAATATATTAAAAACTTACTCCAAATGTTTTCGAATCAGTATCATGCCTCATTCCTTGAAATTTTCTCCACGCACTCCTATTTAACAATGTCTTGTCATGCTTTTTCTCCAGATTAACGCTTTTTTCTGCAATTTGTTTACATTCATCCGCTTCTCCTGCTAACTTTTCGTTGTCCTGTAGTCTTACTTTAACAACATCCTGTTTAGGTTGTTTCACTAGTGATACTGTGTTTTTATGATCTTGTCGGAAACCTTTGATCTTTGAATCTTGCAGATAAGCAACCTCAATTAATGACCGTGTTTAAAACATCTTTTCTTTCTTTCGCTTTAGCATCTGGAAAAAATTATTCATATTAGTCAACGTTCCATTATCTTGAGTTTACTGCTAAATTTATGAAACATTCAAGAAAAGATTAAATGTGCTAATATATTTATTTGACAGCCGAAGTCAGATATTTATAAATAATTACCTTCTTATAGGCGAATCGTGTCACAGCCCATTTTGAAAAAACGCCGTAAAACAATTGCTTTAAACTTCCGACAGTTCTTGGAAGTTTGAGTTAATTATGAGGCAAAGTGTAACGGAGATCAACAGTTTTTTTATCTTGTATATTAATTTTGGTTTGAACTAATAATTATTTGTTCATTTTTTAGAGCACTACACAGAGATGTCGAGTAAAGATCATTTGGCGTCTGAATGACCTTTTAGATACTGCTTTGTTTTTATAAATCAATCAGTGAAAATAAAAAAAAGGGAGAAAAAAAATGTAAAGAGAGGGACCTGAAGCAAACACAGGTAACTAGAACAGTTAAACTAGATTTTAAAGTTAATGCCGATGTTCCGATGGAAACAACACGATATCACGTGGAGAATAATGATATTAATGTCCAAAAATTATCAAAAAAATATGATTGAATTTCTTACATCGCATTGTGCCCTTAGCTATTTTCAATACAGTCCCCTGTGCGTGGGGTCGTCCCGGTCACCTAAGAAATAAAACTTCAAAATTTTTCGAATTATCCTTATTAGATCATAAAACGGACATTATCTTATTCTACGGAATCTAACAAACCAAAGGCACATACTTAAAAATGAAAGTATAAAAGTAAATAGAAATATTTGATGAATTAAAAAATTGTAAGTTTTACCGGGACGACCAAACGCGTTAGGTCGTCCCGGTCACTATTAATTTTAAATTAAAAATTAAGAATACAAAGTCGTATTGGTGGAATTTCTTGAAATTAAAATTTTATTTTGCCAGCTGAAACTTAAGAAGCAAGAAAAAAAATCTAAAATTAATAATTAACAACATTTAACTTGTTTTCCGTACTCGTTTAGGAGGCATCTATAATTTATTTATTTGTTCATTAATATTGCAGCAAAAGTGTTACAATGTTATTTAAGAAAATGCCCATAATGAACAAAAAATTTCTAGCTTGAATTTTAAAAAAAGCTTACCTTTTAATTAATTAATTACTTATTAAATAAAATATTGGTCAATATTTTTATTGAACAAACATACGAATTGTCAGTCGAAAAACAAGTGAATAAATCGACCGTTATGACCCCATAACTTTGACCGGTACGACCCTAACTAAGTTTTGAGAAAATAAACTGAATTTAATAAAAAAATATTGATAATTATACTTATGAAAATTAAAATCGATTAAGAAATGATTGTAGATCATACACACATCAATTGTAAACTCTGTTCTTCTTGTAGAATATATAACAAACCTTATGATAATGTCCATGATTTTTAGATCAACTGTCGATTGAATTTATATTTATTAATTATTAATAAGTAATTCATTTTTAACTTTAGGGCTCATTAATTACTTCTAATTGAATGAGAGTATAAAATAAAATTAAATTCAAAATCTATTATATAATAGACTTTTCAAAATTCAGGTGACTGGGGTAACCCCATGCTCCTCTACTAATTATTCCTGGATTAACATTTATAAAAAATAATGTTTCTGTTGTCACGATTACACTGAGAAAAAAAAATTTTTTTTTCAAGTATTTATAGGTAGATTTTTTTAAAATTCTAACTATTGTATTTGCCCTTATGGTCGATTTTTCAAGGAATTTCGTTATTAACTATCATAATTAGTCGAGCAGAGTTCAAAAATACCGTTCGTTAAAAAATTTATATATGTATGTATTAGGGTGTTTCAAAAAAACAAACAATTTTTTTTTTTATGGTGTACAAAAATTGAAAGTATAACTAAAAATAAAAATTTTAGCACCAATTTGGGCTCTTAATAATGATATTAAGGTTTGCCTCAATCCATTTTTCTATTTTCCATTTAAATAACACAAGAAAAAAAATTTTTTTCGTTTTACAACTTTCTAGCTCACAAACTAATCAACGGATTTTTATGCACAATACATTATTCGTAGGAAATTGAACGCTCTACAAAAAAAGTTTCTAATCATTTTTTGATAAAATCCACCGGCGAAACTATCAGTCTTATCAAAAAAATATCGATAGAACTTTTGGTAGATAATTTTATTCCTTACAAATTAGTATGATTAAAGTTTTTCGAAATTCCACATTGTTCACAAGTTATTCTCATTTCAATGTTAAGTTCTTAAAAAAATAGATTTCTGATTGATTTTAAGAGCTTGATATAATTTGTGAGGAATACAATCGTCTACAAAAAGTTCTTATGAAAATTTTTGAAAAGACTGATAGTTTCGCCAGAAAAGTGGAAAAATCTCAAAACTTACTATAAATTGGACTTAGGGCTTAAATAACTTTTGAATAGTGGGATTTATCGTAAAATGATAAGAGACTTTTTTTGTAGAGCGTTTAATTTCCTACAAAAAAATGTATTGCGCATAGAAATTCGTTGATTAGTTTGGGAGCTGGAAAATTCTAAAAAAATAAATTGTTTTTTCCCGTGTTATTTCAATGGAAAATAAGAAAATAAATTGAGGCAAACCTTAATACCATTATTAAGAGCTCGGATTGGTGCCAAAATTTTTATTTTTAGTTATACTTTCAATTTTTGTACAGCATAAAAAAAAAAAATTGTTTGTTTTTTTGAAACACCTTGGTATGCATATATGGGTCATTCTAAGTTAAAACGTGAATGCGACGTCCACAGTGAAAAATCATCTTTTTTAAAAAAATTTATTAAAAAAAATGTAATTATCTCTTAAAACTTGTGCTCATGTATGTGGTCACTCAAATTCAATTCTTAATTTTATTTAATTTAGTCACAAGTTCATCTCAAAGTCTGAAAACATCTCTCCTCTGGCTTGTCCCCGGGCTGATTCTGTTTATGTATTAGTAATTTAAAATGCTTAGAAATCAACTAGATTATTTAAACTATATATTTCAACAAAATAAATTAAATAAATTCTCGTAATCGAGCGTGTAAAGTTGCATGATATATTTTTTTTCTTAAAAAAAATTACGTTTAAGTTTGTCACCCACATTTTGCGTCTCGTCCCCTGGCATGTTTATTTTCCTGTAAAATCGGCATTTGTTACCGACTCGCGGGAATTGAAGACCTTGAACGAACGTCATTGAGTTTATACTTTGTAGTCAGCACCACTCGAACTAGTTGCGCAGTCATTTTGTTATTTATTTCATTACTGACACTCTGTGGATATAGTTGAGAACGGGTGAATGGAGTCTCTCCCCTAGCAAGTTTTATTTTTAAAATATTTATCTAAAAAATTTAATTCATCTGTATACTTACTTCTTATTGTGTATAGATTCTAAGTTTTCTTGGTTAATCGTATACAATAAATACATTTATAATTACTTCTGTTTTTTTTACTAAAAAGTATCTCCCTTGATTATATATCCCCTGTCTTGTAAAGGCCAGGAGAAAGACACGATATATCCAGGGGAGATATGAAAATTTCAAACTTGAATTTTTTTAACTGTTTTTTTTTATTGTTCAAAGGTTGCATTGTTATTAAATTTAACGTATAAATATATTCACAATATAGTTCATTGAAAAAATTCGATTATTATGTTTTTTTTTTTTTTTTTTCAGAAAATTTAAAGACTGATTATTAATTAATAATTAAGGATTGATAATTAAAGATTTTAATACAAAAATATTTCATGTTATTTCTAAGATCATAATTTAAATAATAATTTATAATTCGAAGTTAAATTGTATTACTAGTATATAATGAAGGCTATTTGAAAATTTAAAGACTAATTATCATTAAATAATAATTAAGGATATGAAATTATAAAATGACTAAATGATGTTAACACTTGAATGAAAAGTTGTTTTCTTTCATAAAATAACATTAAAATCCTTTCCCTGTTTTCAAAGTATCCTACTCTGTTTATCGAGTCTCTCCCCTGGTTTCTTATAAAACAAGATAAAATTAATAATTTGACTGACCGCTTTGCAGACACGTTTAGAATGATTGTTTTGATCGAAACATTATAAAATTTAATTAAATTTTCAATTTTTTATGGTGTCGTGTTTTATCAATAGGCGATTTACGTCTTAACTGAGAATGACCCATATATATACACTCATGACATAAATTAAAGGAACAAAAAAATTTTAGAAATTATTTAGTAATTTTTGCAAGGCTGTGAATTCGTGAAAAATAATCGCATCAAAAAAATAAAAAAAAGCATTTTGTAGCTTGAAATCTCCAATTTTAACGCAGTTTCATCAATTTTTCTTAGACATACAGCCATTGGGCAAACATGAGAAATACCGCGAGAAAAATATTTTCTAAATTTTTTCTTTTCTTTGAGAGAGCCCACGGGCTGCAAAAAAATTTTTTCAGCTAAACCAATACATAGGTCCGTTAGAAAATTTAATTAGCTTTAATTTGATTTTTTTCGAGTTTCATACGATAACTTGTCGCTGAGATATCAGCCTTCAAACGAAAAATGATCCTTTTGGGTTTGATCATCGATATTTCGGGTACCAATGAGCGCACAGTAAACTGAAGTGCAGCGTTAAAGACTTGAATAAATTCCCTACAAGACCATCCCATCGTTTAAAAAAAAATAATTTTTTTTGTTTTTAACATCCATTAGAAGTAAGTACAAAAAAATGACTTTTTTTTTTGGTTTTTTAGTAAATCGACCGCTATTCTGTGTCACGATAGGAGAGAGTGAAGGTGACGGGCGAAGAGTTATTATTAATTAATTATTTAGTATAACTACCCACAATATTTATTCTATTACTCAACAAAGGAGCCGAAAGGACCGTCACGTGGCTAGTGTGAGAATGTTTAATATTTGGCAAGTTCTGAATACTAAATAAGTCTATTTCGTACCGAGCGGAAGTACGATAGACAATCCCGATCGTTGACCTGCGTGGCTTTAGGGTAGGTCAGGGATTTTAAAGCGAGAGGAAAGCAGATAGGTGAATATGGGCCCTCGAGAAGTCCCTGTTCTTTTACGTCTGTCTCTTTCTGTATCCGCTGACTTAGGAATGTTAGAGTAAGAGGTATAAATAAGAGAAAGATGATTTTAAAAAAAAGAAAAGAATCTGTATATTCTTATTAAAATTATAATGTTGTTTTACATGTGTGTACTAAAATTAAACAAATATAATTAACTTACCACTCAGCTTGAGGTGGTTTACAATCTCGCTGACCACACTCTCACAATTCACCACTTTGAATTTATGATCGCGGAATTGTTTTTGTTTGATTCGCTGGGACCCTGGCCGTGGTTTAGGGATTTTATTCAGCGGAATTTGATGAACCTTTCGGAGTCGGAGCTACTGGGGTGCCAAGCGGATACACTCCCCTATCTGTCGAGTACGAGTATCAATATTTGATTTTATTTAGGATTTTGATCTAGGAGTCTGGATTCCTAGTCTATAGACCGCCACGAGACCGATGATCCTGGTGAGTCGAATCGGCCGCGATTTTTGCAAGATTAAAATCTAGGTATTTGGCCACGGAGCCCGATTGCCTAGGCGGTGGACCGTCACGTGGACAACGATTAAGATTTTATCTCTGATTCGCGGTACTAGTCGGACTTGAGCCGATAGAACTAATCGGAGATTTTGAACTTATAGAACTTCGGAGCGAAAACCGGCAGAGATTACCTGGCGAGTGACTCGAGATCCGACAGAGGTTAGTTCGGATTAGCGATTGACTGACTTCGTTAGATTTTCGGCAGTTTATATACTCTAATTTTGATGGGAAAATCATATGTTTTCTTATGCAACCAACCGGTCCATCTCATCATTTCCGTCATCAACATGATGAGTAAGTACATGGATCCGGTTTAAGTACCTTTCTAAAAATTAGAAAAGTCCATATATGGAAATTGGATCATATTATTTTGTGTAAACAACAACGGATGAGTAAATGCTCTATTGGAAGTACATAGATCCGGGTATGACTTTCGAAATGTCATAGGTGACTCGGAATATGGAAATGAGATGGTCATAGAATCTTTGTATATATTTGACTTTTAATTAGAAGTCCGGTGCACACGTGCAGGTGTCCCGCTGAGTCGCAGCTAAACTTGTTTTTGGGTACTACGCCCGTACACACACACATACACACTCTCTTATAACTGTATTGTAAATAGATGTACGCAGGTAAGTGTGGATGCAAGATGAGTATACGGCTAAAAGACGTAGTTGGGTTTGAGCATAGACTCTGTCCCTTTCGATGGAGAGAGAGAGAGACAGGTATATTCTCATATCTGTCGATCTTCGTCTATTCTTACTCATCGTGCACGCACTTACATAGGTACCTGCGAAAGGTGAAAGGATCTCAACGAGAAGAGTTGGGGTGTAGTTTGGTAAACCCTTCTTGAAAGAAAAATAAAAATGGTTAAATCGTGATACGTATATATCGATTGTTACATCTGCAAATATCGATAAAAAAATAATGTTGCCAAAGACTTTTTTAGCTTAATGTACCCTAATAACCCTGCAAATTTTTAAATTAATTCATCGAGTCGTTTTTCGGGATGGATTGATCAAAGTTTGGCAAAACAATTAAAGGAACAAGTTTTGTTCCTTTAATTGTGTAATCATAATCAAAATGAAAAAATAATTTTTTTCTGACTTTTCTTAAATTTTTGCGTTGGTCACTCATCAAATGCAAGGAAATGACAAAAAAAAAAAGAAATTCCCAAAAAATCTCAAAAAAAAAATTTCGAACACAAAAAAACAAGTTGTAATTTTTTTTTCCTTCGATTTTTATTGAGATTTTTTGGAAATTTTTGGAAATTACGATAACAGCCACAGTTCTTATCAAATTGTGATGAAATTTTTTACACTTATGCTACAGGCGATTACCTTGATCAAGTTCAAAGATGGGATGAATCGTTCAGATTGTTTTAAATATATGGCTGTTTGAAATTTTCATGATTTTTCCTAAAAATCATTTTTTTATTACTGTTAAAGCTTATATAACTTAGAAACTAACACTCATAGACAATTTACGTAAAAAGTATCTGAAAGCTTGTCTGTCTAATAATCTTTAATATATGACCTCAAGCTTTACGTTTAGACCATTTCTTCCAATAATTTTATAGCCTTGAAAATTGTAATGGAATCAAAAAATATTGAAAATATGGTTTTCATTCCACATAACTTATGCTTGTTCCATTAGAATTCAGTTTCGTCAGTTTTATTTCTTTGTGCACAAAATAACCTGTAAATTTCACTGCTATTTTATATTTCAAAAGTATTTCTCTTATTATTTATGATGTTTCAATCGTACTCGTACGTCCTATAATTATAACTGGTCTTGCCATTGTAACACCGATTACAATTATGATCTGATACTAATTAAATTTTCAATACTTTATTTATGTGAAGGTTAGTTTGGTACATTACCTATACAATGTTATGTCAAATCAACTATCTGAAGTTTTCTATCGAAAATAATCGTTCTCCTTTTTTACCCTCACTCTTAAAAAATGAGTTTAATTTCATGTCATGACTATACACATGACTAACATATATCACAAGATCTGTATGTTTAAAACTAACTTTTTATATCGATTAATTGAAAAATCTACCTTCCATTTCGGCTGCCGAATGACCTCTTTTTTACTTACTTCTGTGAATACTTAAAATAAGAAATTTTTCCTAAATTGAAGTATAATATTTCTTATTTTTCGCAACTATTGCTTCGATCTAGTAATATATTACTAGTTAAACGAGTTACTTGTAACAAGCAATTATTTCTTGAATTAGGTTTATATATTTTTATATTCAAAAAAGCAATTACGTAAGCCAAGAAAAATCTTTCTTGGACCAAGCAATTTTTTCCAAGTTCGAAAATATTTTTTTCTTAAGTCAAGAAACTTTATTCTTGGCTAAAGACATTTTTCGTAGTGAGTCAAATAAAAAAGTTTTTGAACTAAAATAAAAAAAATTTTTAACTAAATAAAAGATTTCTCATTCCAAGTGATTTTTTTTTTCAATTTGAGAATATTTTTTTCTTAAGTCAAAGAACTTTATTCTTGGCTAAAGACATTTTTTGTATTGAGTCAAAAAAAAAGTTCTTGAACTAAAACAAAAAAAATTTTAAACTAAGTAAAAAAATTTCCCAGCCCGAGTGATTTTTTAGGTAGATTTTACTAAAATCTAACTATTGTATTTGTCCCTATGGTCGATTTTTCAAGAAACTTTATCGCAACCTATTATAATTAGTCAAGTAGGGTTCAAAAATACCATTCGTTAAAAAATTTATATATGTATGTATATATTGTGACGTTATTTTTCGTATGGGGGTCAAATCAAAGTGAACGTCACAAACACCAACTGATTTTTACTGTATTTACGAGCATGGTAACTCAAGACAGAATTTAGCGTACATGTATTAACGATTTTGATACAGATTTTTGATTTAAGTTATAGTTTAAGAATTAAATATGGAGTAACGTTTAGCTACAGTTATGGGTTTTTTGTTGAGAGGGATTATAGTGAAGATTTAGAATCAGAAATAAAATATGGAATATGTTTGAGATTTAAAGTTTGAGTTTTAGTTTACAGTTTTGGAATTTTGAGTATGTGGAGAAGTCAGTGTTACCGTGGAGCGGGACTTGAATTAGTCACCCGGTATCATCTGATGATAGAACCTAGTTCTATCCCTATAAGGCTTCTTGGTTTAAATGATAGTTCAAGGACTGTCCCTTAACTATCTAATACGTCGGAGAAACGTCCTCAAACTATGCGAATAGGATAACGCATACTTTAAGGACTGTCCACAAAGTAATGTTAATTTAAGGACTTTTATTTTGAGGTCTGTCTTTAATTTTATATTTTTATCAGTTCCTAATACTACACTGATAGAAGGATTTCTTAGTATTAAAAAAGATTTGTTAATATTTAACAAATTATTTCTTAACGGAGCTTTATTTAAGAAATATTTATTAATATTTAACAAATCATTTCTTAAACATCATTTTTTTGTATTTAATAAATATTTCTTAGCATCTAATTAGCGATTTGTTAATATTTAATAAACGATTTCTTTCCATTTAAAAAATGATTTATTAGTATTTAATAAATCACTTTTTAACATTTAATGAATCACTTTTTAATAATTAATAAATGAATATTTTATATTTAATATATTTTTTATTATTTGAACAAATTTTTTTTTTATATTTAAGAAATTATCTATTAACTTATTTATTAAAATTTAATTCATAAAATCACACAGTTCAAGAATATATATCTATATATGTTTTTGCATGCAGCTACACACATTCATTAATATTTGTATTTATAAACAAAAATAACTAAAACAACCATCGTATAAAATTTTCTGTTCTTTTAATTTCAAAATACAATTTCATAGTAATTAACACTATAACTAGAATAAACAAATTAAAATTTCTTATATTAAACTACGCTGAGAAATAACATAAAATCCGTTTGATAGTACATGTGTTTTTAATGGTTTTATATTTGATTAAAATTGAACTGAATAAAATTAACAAGGCTTCCATATTTTCATAGTTATAATATGGATGACAATTTACAAAACACTTCTGATATAAATATTATTTAAGTATATGAGAGCTTCAGTTGTAGGTTACGTTTAACCAACAATGCAAGCTAGAACGGAGTAAACAATATGACGTCGCAACGACACACACATATAGCTCTTTTAATACGTGTACACCACTACAGGCTCGTGTGTAGCCCTCTACCGACAAATTCGTCTAAGAAATATTTATTAAATATTAACAAGCCTTGTTTGGTGCTAACAAATATTTCTTTTATGTTAATAAGGCTTTGTTAGCATTAAAAATATTTCTTAATAATAAAGAAGTTACTTATTTCATTATAATAAATATTGTTAATAATTACTAAATATTTGTTAAATCCAAAAAAGTCAGTTGAGAAAAATTTAATAAATCAATTTATTACTCCTAAACAAATCCTTCTATCAGTGTACAATCAAACACAAGATCAATGAAACGAAATTCATTTTGGATAAATTCTGAGATTGAAACGGTTTGAACCTTTGTGGAGTCGTTTGAAACCACGTAAATTAAAAAGGAAAAAAAGTGTTATCAGCAAAAATTCTGTGGTAATATCATTTATGAACAAAAAAGGTCCGCTCCAAATTAAAAACTACTCATAAGATTAAATCGTCTAAGCGATCATGTTAAAGAATAAGAATCATAGAAACGATGTACACATTTTACAATTGAAATATTTGATGCTTTTGAAGTTATAAATTTTCGAAGTCAAAAAAGCAAGCTGTAAGCAATTGACCCTTACTACAATAATTATTGATTTGTTGCACATGTATGCGCATTTTCCTGTAGGGAATAAAAAGATGTTTCGTTTGAGCTCTGGGTGAGCTTTATAGTACAATTTCTAAAATTGTTACTGCAAAAAAAGTTTTTTTTCGAACATTTGACTACGAGAGAAAAAATCTTATCGTAAAAAAAATTTTTTTATAATAATTAGAAAAGCCAAAATTTGAATGTTATAGGCTTTGAAATATCATTTCTCATGGATAACTTTTTATTCTTAATTTCCTATCAGTGCAAGTTTTTCGTGTATCTCGCACCGATTGCCCATGATGCATATACATGAGTGCAGACACACCGTAGCTGCATTGGATAAAGACGTGCTGTGGAAACTTTAATTTTACGAAATTCTGACATTTTACAAAGTTTCAGAAAAAAATTTATAAAATATCATAAAACTATACAAATTTCAATAATGGCAATACTATTGGTTCTAGATCAGTTTTATGAAATTGTATAAAATTTCATAAAAATTCATCGAATTTCACTTTAACTGCTTGTGATCTTGATAACAGTCATGGGAAATTTTATAAATTACAAATTTATAAGATATCTTTTTATAAAGTTGATAAGATGTAAGCCACATCAGAACAATAGATTACGATGTAAAAATGTTTATTACTTTTTTTTTATACTGTTTGGACTTTGTAAGCTAGTTAATAGTTATAAAATAAAATAACAAAGAATAATTTATTCGTTACGAATCGTTGTTGTGACAAGCAAAAAACTTTTAAAAAGCTGATATTTTAGTGTCTTAGTAGAATTTTCAGTTACACTTTATTCTAAACCTGATTTTTCGTAATCCAGGAAAATTACTAACTCTTCCAATTTTTAAAACGATGAAGAAATTCCTGTTATTATGGAAAAAAAATATAATTTAACAATATTTAGCTTCGTCAGATAAACATTTTAAGATTAAACTTCGAGAATTATACCAAATTTGAGTTAATACTTTTTTTAAGAAAATACTCATTATTTAAATTATTAATTTTTTTTTTGTGTAACTAAAATTTAAATTGACTCAGCGTCAATACAAAGGAAAGAAATAAAAAATTAGTCAAGATCTATTTACTTTGAAATAGAATCTCTAACAAAGTTACATAATTAAAGAAAATAGAAATGTCTCCGACCACAGTAGCTAAAAATCAAATTCCTCAAAAAAAAGAAAAATAAATAAACAAATAAATAAATAAATATAAAAATAAAAACGCCTATTTCGTAAGGAATTTAGTTAGCTATTGAAATTTTTGTCATATTTTTATTAGGTTAATCGGAGCTCTGATTATATCAGAAGATTTTTCATATTCTGGATTCGAAAAATCTCAATATAAACTTTCATTGAATGGTTTGAATATGCAAGAAATGAAACTGTTTTAAAACCTCCAATAAACAAAACCTCAACTTAACTATTTTTTAACCAATGACAAAATATTTTTCAGAATAGAGATACTGAGAATAAACTACAACTAAATTTAAATTAAAATGAATCGAAAATAAACCAGCAGTAAGCTCCGCAAGAATTTGTTGTTTACAAGTATGGATGCATCAAGAAAAGCAGTTTTAAATTTTACTAATACCAAATTGGAATTGATCTAATCATACAAATGTTATTAAACTTGAAAGGTTAATAATAGGTATGAAAACATTCGAATTTAAACAATATTAAAATGGGTCAGATGCGACGTAGCATATATTATTAACATGCAAAACAAAAATTGTTATAGGTCATTTTTACCATTTTAAATTGATAAATATGCTCTACTTGAATTCTGACTCAAAATAATCGAGTACTTTATTAATAATAAAAAATTTAACAGATCTAATTTGAGCTATTTAATCTAGTGAATTCGACTATGGTACTGCTCTAGACTGGAGAGGAAAATTAAAGAGAGATCGGAAAAATGTCATGCAGCTTCAAAACAACCTAACTGTCAAGACAGTCTGTGAAGACAAAGCAAATACTTTGAGGACTGTCTTTAAGCTGCCATCGCTATCCCGGATTTTAAAAATAGAGAAAATCTTAATTTTCTTAGAGGAAAGTTAAAAAACCACGTAAAATTTGAGTTAAAAATACTCTCAAATGTTATAAAGTATGATAAAATTCATGATATTTGGTAGAAATCTGTAATAATTTCTGAAATTTAGTAATTTCATTTTTCACTAACAAACTTAAATTGTGTATATATCAACCATATGTGTATTGAACCAATAGTTTGAGGACGATTATCCAATTAAAGCGATTGTTTGAGGACATTTTGATAGTTTGAGGACTCTGTAAGAGTTTTCTTATACCTAACCTGTACATTGAGAAGTGTTAAAAAACAAATTTAATTCATTTTGAATTTTTGTATACGCCCTTACAGTTCTCGGTATAGGTGCTGGGAGCCACATAAGAGCGTTAACGATTTTTTAACTTCCCGTTAACAAAATTGACAATTTTCAAAAATTCGAAAAAATATTGGTTTCGGTCCGATTTTTGAAATCCGCATTTCTACCAGATTTTGACATTTTAAGGTTCTAGGAAGCTATCCTGACGAATTTCACGATGATGTCCGAGTGTATGTATGTCTGTACGTACGTACGTATGTAAATATCTATAACTCTTGAACAGATGAATCGATTTCGATCGTTAAGGTGTTATTCGACGCGGCTCAAGGAGCTCGAAAACAGCGGGAAGTTGTGGGGCTGACCCGCAGGGTCAACTGATAGACCGATTTTTTTTTTCTCGAATCTATTTAACATCTTAAAAAATCAGAATAAAAAGCAAAAAATTTTTTTCTAAATTGGAAAAGAGGTGACAAAAAACCTGCAAAATTTTTGAATGGATTTTGGTAGGAAATTAAGCGTTCTATAAAAAAAGTGTCTTATCATTCTTTGATAAATCCATCTGCTTATAAGTTATTAGATCTTAGAGTCAAATTGATATTAATTTCGAGATCTTTTTATTTTCCCAGCAAAACTATCAGACTTATGATAAAATATCATGAGATCATTTTTCTAGATGATTTTATTCCCTATAAATTATTCCAAATAAAGTTTTTTTGGATTCCACACTGTTTTCTAGATGTTTCCGTTTTATTGTCAAACTCATGAAATCGATCAGATCACTACTTTTCTCAAGAGCTTGACATTAAGATGGAAATAAATAAGAAGTTATGCGGAATTTTAATAAACTTTGTGAAAGATAATTTGTAGGGAATACAATTATCTAGAAAAAGGATCTCATGATAATTTATTATAAGTCTGGTAGTTTTGCTGGGGAAATAAAAAGATCTCAAAATTTACTATTAATTTGATTTTAAGATCTAATAACTTTTGAGCAGATGGATTTATCAAAAAATGATAAGACTTTTTTTATGGAGCGTTTAATTTCCTACAAAAAAGTATCTTGAGCTTATCTGTACAATGAGCCGTTGCCGAGGCATAAAATTGCAAGATTAAATTTTTTTTTCATGTTATTTAAACGGAAAATCGAAAATCACAAATCGGCACCTCTTAATATTAATATAAATGGCTCAAACTTAATCAGAATTTTCTTTTATCATCTTGAACGATATTTTGACGGTAACTGAAGAAAAAGAAATTAGTTATTTTTTTGGCCCACCCTAATGCACATTCATTCTATTTTATAAGATTGGGAAAAATTTTATGCCATTCAAACTCTGTCTCAAGATGATGATTTTCTAATAATTCATAAAATTCTATAAAAATTCTTATAATTTCATATAGTTTTATAAAATTTCATGAAATTTCATGAATATATAAAATTACATAATATCTCCATATACGAAATATATGATATCCTATGAAATTTAGTCAAATTCCATAAAGTTTTAAGTATTATTCTAAATTTTAAAACTCTTTGTAGAATTACATATAAGTTTGAATCCTGTATTAAAGAAAATGATTTCATGAAAAATTTTATAGTTTTGTAATATTTCATGGAGTTTCACGAAATTTAATGTTGTTTTGCGAAATTTGAAAGAGTTTTGTAAAATTTCATAAAATGTAATAAAATTCAAATTCAATTGTATGATAAAAATTCGTTGATATATTATAAAGGTTCGTAAAATAATTCAGAGTTCAGTAAAATTCTATGAACTCTTATACTATTTAGTAAAACTTGGCTGCACAACATTTATAGTTTGCAAAATTTGATGGAGTCTTATGAAATACTATATAATTCTTAAAACAATATAACATGTTGAATTCATTTATTATAGATTGCATCCTTTATTTATAAAATTATAGGTTTTTTTACAAGAATATGAAATTTTATAAAATCTTATACAAGTTATGGAAGTTTGAAACTTTATAACGTGATAAAACGTTGGTGTGAGTACATTTGCGTACTCTATGAGCTCAAAAATACTCTTGCATGCGATTATTTTTTATGAGCTTTTTAAGCTCAAACAAGTTACGTTTATGCTTAAGTTCCAAAATTTTAAAGACAGAAATCATTAATGAACGAGCGTTGTTCAAATTTTTATTCCCAATTATGTTCAATAAAATAAATGTTTTAAGGCACAAATCGATGTAACTGATCAAAACAAAGATTTGAATCAATTTTGACTTCAATCAGAGCGTTAATATATAATGGATCCAAAAACAAAAAAAAAACTTTAAAAACGACGTTTTTTCTATAACTTCAAAAAACTAATTTTTCACTAACAAACTTGAATTTAATATATCAACTATGTGTATTAAACCGATAGTTTGAGGACCATTCTCCAATTAAACCGATTGTTTGAGGACATTTCGATTGTTTGAGGGCTGGCTGAAAATTTCCTTATATACAACCATTACTAAGATTACAGGTCCAAACTGTCAAAATCGTTCATACTTTACGTGCGAAAAGAAATTCTAAAGAAAAAAAAAAAAAAATTGAACGTATTCAGGTTGAAAAATCTAATTGATGATCCATTAACATAAATCTAAAAAAAAATTGATTTCTTAATTTTATGTGTAGTCTTGAGAAAATAACTCAGAATCGAAAAACATTATTTTTCTAGATTATGCTTTTTTTAGATATCAAAAAGCATGATTCTAGGAAACAAATTTTTTACACTTCTTTTATGGCAATCATGACTATAAGAGTGTATAAAAAAAAAATCAAAATGCGTAAGCTTAGTAGAAATACTAATATTTATACTTTTCAAGGGAAAACGTATTGTTAGAAATTGCCGGTAGAATTTGCTAAAATAAACCTTTATGGCACCTGCAAAACAATATATAAAAGAGTATAAACCTTCATTGTTTAGAACCGTCCTCAAAGTATCGGTTAGATTTTAGAAAACTTTGATTTAGTGCTCAAACTATCAGAAATTTCACACTATTGGCTTAATTTAATTTTATTATTTTAGTCAAATTTAGTTTATTTAATTTTAGAAAGTGTTATGGATTTCGACTAAATTTAAAAAAATAGTATCTCCTTTTATAATATTTCAGAGTATTTGTAGCTTTTCGTTATGGATGTTGAAAATTAAAAAAACATGGTAGTTATTACTGGTCCCGGTCCGGTCCTCGGAAATTGTGTTTTTATCAGGTGTCGACGTTTCGAGGTTCTAGAATGCTATTTCGAATATTTTGAAATGGATGTCCATTGGGGTAGGCCAAAAAAAACTAATTTTTTTTTTTAATTGCCGTGAAAATATTGTTAAAGATGCTGAAAAAAAAACTGATGGTAAAGTTTAAGCTTTTAATATTAATATCAAGAGGTGCCTCATGGTGATTTTTGATTTCCCTTCAAAATATTATAGGAAAAAAAAATTTTAAGTTTTGAATTTTATATCTCGGAAATGGCTTATTGTACAGATAAATTTAGAATATAGTTTTGTAGAGGATTGAACGCTCCAAAGATATCGACGGACTAAAATTACTTTTATTCAGCAAAAATAATTTTTTTCAGGTCTACGCATTTTTTGAGTTCGAAGAGCTAAAAAATTTGTTAGTCTAAGATGTTTCAAGTACTTTTTCAAAAAATCAGCTTACTAAAAAATATTCAAGGGGTTGCTCACAAACTTTCAAAATTTCAAAAATTACTTTACTGAAATTTGGACTTTTCTATTTCCTAAATTTTGCACGCCTTGAACGTGAAGTGGTGAGGTTGTGCTTTATAACAGACTTGTCAAGGTCAAGAAATTTTCTCACATTAAACTGTATATATTATTTTTAACTTCCCGCTAAGAAAATCGACGATTTTCAAAAATTTCGGGAAGTTATTGTTTTCACCCTGATTTTCGAAAATCGAGTTTTCATCAGATGTCGACGTTTTGAGGTCCTAGGAAGCTATTTTGACTATTTTCAGAATGATGTCCGAGTGTGTGTGTGTGTGTGTGTATGTATGTATGTAAACTCTTTGTAACTTTTGAACTAATGAATCGATTTGGATGGTTGAGGTGGCAATCGAAAGAGCTTGTTGGCCTTCAACTTTTCTGAAAATTTCAGATTATTTGATCGAATAGATTCGAAAATATTGGCGAATTACGAAAAAAAAAAATTTTTTTTTTAGTTTTTTATTGATTTCTCAAAAACGACTTATACGATCGACTTCAAAATCTAATCAGCTCTAGTACTCAATAAAACGCGTCGATTGCCACCTCAAACATTGAAATCGGATAATTCGTTCGAGAGTTATCGCGGGAGAAAGAAATGGTGACAAGCGGTTTTTTCTAAATATTTTAGAAACGACTGACGCGATCGATTTCAAATTTTAATCAGCTCTAGAATTCAATAAAACGCGCCGATTGCCACGTCAACTATCAAAATCGATTGATTAGTTCAAAAGATATCGGCGTTGAAATGTTAAAAAAATAACATTTTATATTATTTTTTTCGGATAAATCATAATATAACGTAACAAAATGTGTCTGATATCATACCAACTCATCTTTTTTATGGTTTCTTTTGATCATATAATGTCATCGAACTTGGTTTTTAGTTTAAATTATATTATCAACAAAAAAATCGATAAAACGTAGTTTTTAATATTTTTATCGGATATTTCATATTTTATTGTTTCTTACATGAGTCAAAATTTATTTAAATCTTGATTTTGATCCCCGACATTGATTTCTGCCTCAATACACTTATTTTACTGAACATAATCAGAAACTAAATTTTAAAAATCACTTCATTGATGATTTTCGATTCTTAAATTTTCAAACTTCAGCATAACAGGTAACTTGTTAGAGCTTGAAAAGATCATAAAAAACAATTGCATGTGATAGCATTTTCGAGCTCGAAGAGCTCGAAAATATATCTACACTAATGTTTTCGAGCTCTTTGAGGTCGAAAACAGCGGGAAGTTTTGGGGCTGGCCCGCAGGGTCAACCGACAGACCGATTTTTTTTCTTGTAACAGCCATATTTTCTATTTTTCAATTCAATATTATCATAGAATTTCCAGTTGTAAACATAACTTTTCAAACGTTGCTCCAGAATTTTGAGTATTAATTTCTATATATGTCACTACTATTGAAAATTATGTTCAATTTAATAAATGTATTAAAGCAGAAATTAATGTCAGTGATCAAAACAAGGATTTAGATCAGTTTTAACTCACATCCGAACGTTAGTGGTGTCACGACAAAATATCTGAAATAAAATAACTGGAAAAAATATCCCAAAAAAACATAAAAAACTGTTTTTTTTCTATAACACGAAAAAACTAATTTTTCACTAACGAACTTGAATTTAATATATCAACTATGTGTATTAAACCGATAGTTTGAGGACCATTCTCCAATTAAACCGATTGTTTGAGGACATTTCGATTGTTTGAGGGCTGGCTGAAAATTTCCTTATATACAACCATTACTAAGATTACAGGTCCAAACTGTCAAAATCGTTCATACTTTACGTGCGAAAAGAAATTCTAAAGAAAAAAAAAATTAAACCTATTCAGGTTGAAAAATCTAATTGATGATCCATTAACATAAATCTAAAAAAAAAATGATTTCTTAATTTTATGTGTAGTCTTGAGAAAATAACTCAGAATCGAAAAACATTATTTTTCTAGATTATGCTTTTTTTAGATATCAAAAAGCATGATTCTAGGAAACAAATTTTTTACACTTCTTTTATCGCAATCATTACTATAAGAAAGTATAAAAAAAATCAAAATGCGTAAGCTTAGTAGAAATACTAATATTCATACTTTTCAAGGGAAAACGTATTATTATTAGGTGTACAAAAAAGTTCTACCCGTTTTTCAAAGATGGAGTTATCTAACAGCTATTTATAGCTTAGCTATGAATACGTATATGTACATGCACAGCTGTTTGTACTCTTCAAATTCATCAAACTTTTAATATATTAATCTTCGATATATATATTTTTTTATTAAGTTAAAAATGGAAGTAAGTAATGAGCATATCCGCCATTGTCTTTTATATGAATTTCATCAAGGAAAAAGTGCTGCTGAAGCTCAAAGAATAATCTGTGCAACTTATGGTGACAGTGTTATTGATGACAGTACTTGTCGAAGATGGTTTCGGAAATTCACAAACGGAGATTTTAATTTAAATGATAAACCACGCTCTGGAAGACCTTCAACAATCAGTGACGAGAAATTGGAAGAATTACTGAATCAAGATTCTGCACAAACACAACAAGAACTTGCGAAAAAGTTAAACGTTACTCAACAAGCTATTTCTGAAAGATTACATGCTTTAGGTAAGATTCAAAAAGAAGGAAAATGGGTACCTCATGAATTAACTCCAGAACAACGAGAGAGACGAGTTGACACCTGCCTGTCGTTGCTTTCACGACATAAAAAAAAAATTTTTTTGTGGAAACTCGTAACAGGGGACGAAAAGTGGGTTTACTATGAGAATCCTAAACGTCGAAAACATTGGGTAGACCCAGGACAACCAACGACATCAACACCAAAACGTAATGTTTTTGGGAAAAAAATATTGCTTTGTATTTGGTGGGATGAGTGGGGCGTGCTATATTATGAGTTACTCAAACCAGGAGAAACCGTTACTGGAGAACGCTACAGTTGTCAATTAAAAAAATTAGCAGATGAAATTAACAGTAAAAGACGATTTGCGGGACAAAAACCTCGACCAGTGATACTGCAGCATGATAACGCCAGGCCTCGTAGAAGTTCAATCGTCCACCACACTATAAATGATTTACAGTGGGAAGTTTTACCGCACCCGGCGTATTCACCAGACCTTGCACCGTGTGATTTTCACCTATTCCGTTCATTGCAAAATTACTTGGCTGACAAACACTTACAAAATGAAAACGAAATGCAAAAAACAATAGATGATTTCATTTCGACAAAAGATCAAGCCTTTTATCGCCGTGGGATCCATCAGTTGCCTGAGCGTTGGCAAAGGGTAGTAGATGCTGATGGTGGTTATTTTAATTAAAATTTGTATTTTATTTAAAATTTTTAAATATATTTTTTTTTGACAAAAAATGGGTAGAACTTTTTTGTACACCTAATAGATATTAACGATTTTTTCGTATGATCTCATAACTTTAAAACGGTAGAATGTGCTGAAATACGCCCTTATGGCACTTGCAACACTTTTTTTAGAAGAGTATTATAATAACCGCCTTCATTTAAAGAAATGATATGAAATGATTTAAAACTATTTGAATAGTCTTATATATAGATATACACTTATCATAAATTAAATCATTTTTTTTTTTAATCAGGGTGAACTTCATTGCTTAAAACCATCCTCGAAGTACCGGTTAGACATGGGAAAACTTTTATCCGGTTCTCACACTATTAAAAATCTCTCAAACAATCGGTTTAATTTGAGAATTGTTTACAAACTATTGGTTCAATACACATTAGGGTGGGTGAAAAAAATCAAATATTTTTTTTTTCTGACAAGCGATACGGAAAAATGGGTTGCTAGACGCTTTAAAAAAATTCTCACTAAATATGATCTCTTAATTTTAATAGGAACATCCTGCTAATCGCAGTTTTTTATTTTTTTTTTTATTCCAATAGAAAAAAATTCATACCCTATCATTAATTAATTGTTCAGAAAAAATTTTTTCGAGAATTTTGTAGAAAATTTAATGCTCCTCAAAAAAGGTATCTTATATTTTTTCCGTGAACCTCACCATTTGAATGATATTGAAGATTTGAGTTTGCTTCTTCTAAGACAAATTTCACTTTTGTTTATTAATTTTGTAACTCGACAATAAATGACTATTATAAAATGCACAATACAAATTTTTGTAGGAAATTGAATGCTCTATAAAAATGGGGTCTTATGTTTTGGCGATGAAATTAAGCGTTCAAAAGATATTTATCAAAGTTTCATGTTTACTGATTTCAAAATTTTTTGATTAGATATTTGAAAAATTTCAATGTAATTTATGAATTTCATACGGTTTTTATTTTTTGTTATTAATATAAGTATTATTTGATTTTTATTTTTAACATTTTTGCAAATTTGTTTTCAATAATTAAATAATAACTAAACTAAACTAAAATAACTAAATAATAATTAAACATTTTATTTTTAATCATTAGAAATCAAATCATGTTGTTTTTTTTCAATAACGTCTTCAAAACGTCGTTAAGAATTTTTCCAATATAGCTGGATTTTGTCCTAGGGAAAATTTCTTCTCTACGAAGAGTAATTTCGATTTTTATGGCAAGTTCTTAAAGAGCACCAAAAAATTAGCCTATTTACAGCAAATAATTGGTAAATTTACACATAAAAAAAACTAAAAAAATATTCTGAAGTATCTCTGTTGATGAAAACTAAAATTTGTGTAAATTTTTTCAAAAGTTGAAAATTAAATTGAAATTTTTCGAATATCTAATCAAAAACTTTCGAAATCAGTAAATATGAAAGTTTGATGATAAATATCTTTTGAATCCTTAATTTAATCGCCAAAACGCAAGACCCCATTTTCATAGAGCATTTAATTCCCTACACAAAATTTGTATTGCACATTTCATAATATAGTCTTTTATTGTTGAGTTATAAAATTCATAAACAAAATGAAATTTGTCTTAAAATAATCAAACTTAAATCTTCAATAGCATTCAAATGGTGAGGTTTACAGAAAAAATATAAGACATCTTTCTTGTAAAGCAGTAAATTTCTTATAAAATTATTGAAGAACATTTTTCTGTACAATCAATCAATCAATGATGAGGCATAAAGCGACTTTATAACATCGTATATCACGTAAAAAAAAAAAAGGTAGCTCAAACTATCGTGTATAAAAAAGTATAAACGTCTTTGATAGTTTGGAGCCGTCCTCAAAATATCGGACCTCAAAGTATCGGTTAGATATAAGGAATCTTTGAGCCAGTCCTCAAACAATCAAAGTGTCCTCAAAGAATCGGTTTAATCGGAGAATTGTCTTCAAACTATCGGTTTAATATATATATATATATATATGTATATATATATTAGGGTGCTTCGTTTCCGGCGAAAGTATTTTTTTTTGTTGTTTATCAAGCAAAATATTGTTTTTTGTGCTACAACAAAAATTCCTGCCAAGTTTGAGCTCTTAATTCCAATCCTAAGTATTTTCCATTTGATTTCCAAGATTTCCCATTTAAAATACACGTAAATTAAATTACTTTTTTTTTTACTTTCTAATACTCAGCTGCATTTTATGATATCGACGCGGGTTCAGTCGTAAATTGTAGGGTATTTGGTGTTCTTTAAAAGTGCCCATAGTAACTTAGTTATAATTCCAGCTGTTTCACTGATGTCCGCTGAGGAAGTCATTTTTTATATCAAATTGACCTTTATTAGCTTGCAGAACGTAAACCAATGGATGAACATCACAAATGTAAATGGAAATTTTATAGGAAATTTTATTCCCTTCAAAAAAAGCCCTATGAGTCAAGTTACTAAAGTCTATAGTTTCCGAGTTATAGGAGTTTTAATAATTTAAAAAATAAATTAGCAATTTTCATTTTTTTTTTAATATTATATTTTTTAAATTATTAAAATGACTATAACTCGAAAACTATGGGATTTAGCGACTTGACTCATAGGGCTTTTTTTGAAGGGAATAAAATTTCCTATAAAATTTTCATTTACATTTTTGGTGTGCACTCATTGATTTACGTTCTGCAAGCCGATAAACGTCAATTTGATACGAAAAATGACTTTCTCAGCGGACATCAGTGAAACAGCTAGAATTACAGGTAAGTTACTATGAGCACATTTGAAGAACACCAAATGCCTTACAATTTGCGACCAAAAGCGCGTCGATATCATAAAACGCAGCTGTGTATTAGAAAGTTAACAAAAAAGTAATTTAATTTACGTGTATTTTAAATGGAAAATCTCGGAAATCAAATGGAAAAGACTTAGGATTGCAACTAAGAGCTCAAACTTGGCAGGAATTTTCGTTTCAGCATAAAAAACCATATTTTGCTTGATGAACAACGAAAAAAATACTTTTGCCGAAAACGAAGCACTCTAATATGTATATATATATTTCTACATCGAAGTGTTGGTGATCCCAACTAACGGAATAAAAAAAAACGTTTTTCAAAGAAAAATACAATAACTAAAAATTAAAGACAATATGAGAAAAATCTAAGAATAGAGACCTACGTTAATTGATAGTGTTATCGGTTGTGAGTGAATAGTTAGTGTTATCTCATACTTGTGAATATAGTTATATTCATACGAAAAATATATAAAAATCAAGTTTATTTCATAAATATTATAAAAACAGTGTACTATAAAAGTGAATAAATGTTTGAAAGTAAAAATACGTTCATTCAAAGAGCATCGTCTTTATTTTCCATAAAGAAAAATAAAGGAATTTCATTTTTATCCATAATTAAAGCGTAAAATAAAAAAAAAAAGTGACAAAAAAAAAAATTTTAATTATTGTGTTTGATTAATAAAATAAGTTAACATTATCACCCAACCTTGCTTGAAGATCGTTTGGACGAGAGAAGTAGCAACCGGTCCAGGGGTCAACAGGAAAGAAGTTTCCAAACGAAAACAAAAGGAAAATTAAGAATTATCAGCGAAAAAGGTAAAGAATTTATGATTGGCTTTTTTACTTTCTTAACTTAATAACCGATTTCCAATCAGCCTAAAAAATTTTTCTAATTGATAAAAAGGATGCAATAAATCCGATATTCGACTGAATTGATAAATAGGTTTTTTTATCCATCGATTTTTGGAGATAACTCTGTTTCAATAAAATTATGTTTAAAGAAATCTCACATCGAAATGTATCCCTCAATAAACAAAATAAAGCTTGAATCTTATATTTAAGCTAAAAAAATTGCATTGGTTAGTCCGAACGCCAAAATCCACGCAACCATAATTTTAAAATAATAGTCGGGCACAACATTCGACACGGAATAACCAGTTCCACAGTTTCATTTGGCGCCCAACTCGTGTTCCTCATTCTGGAAATTTGAAGACCTAGTGATAATGATAAACTAAATTGGAAAAATTTGAAACATTAAACTAATTTATTTTGAGCGATGATGAGAGAAATACTTGCATTGTATACTGTGCTATATTAGATTTTTCATATTGAGTACCTAAATTATCTAAAAAATTTATATAAAATAATAAAAATGGCTTACAGAAGACTGACACACAGATACTGATAGAAATTGGTCAGTTGATTTTTTATTCAGAGTACAGCAGAAATATCTTGAGATGCGTATTCCTTCTCCAGAATCTAAACAAGTTACATGTATTAGAAATCATTTACCTAGAAGTCTTTCCACTTTAGTGTTTTCTAGGTCAGTAAATACATATGATGACCTTTTATCGGTATTACACGAGGCTGCTGAGTTACTCGAGGAAAATAAACGCGCATTTGAGTCATCGGATAATTCGCATCTAAAAACAAAAAAAATCACGTTTTTCAGCAACATAAGCGTTCCCGCGTACCCCTATTTTGTTTGAGATGAATATAACGACAGACAACCACTTATTACTAGGGAAATTCGAGAGGGTAAAGACGGTTAATTAATCGTCTGCGCCATGACGGCGACCGCTCAACCTCCTCAGGAGAATTTCTCATCGTATAGATCTCAAAATAATTGGGTACGGTATCTTAGTGCGAATAACGGTAGCAACTCAAATGTTATGTCGCGCTCGTATAGTGAAGTAACTGCTGGTCGTAATCTGGACCGAAAATTTTGTTTTAGTTGCGGACAAAGTGGTCAAGCATTTGAACAATGTAATAATATTAGAGTAGATATAAACTTTACTGATGAGCCTAGCAAGTATATTCGGGGTGAAAGCGTATATATAAAATTAACATCTTTGATAAGTAGAATCTTTTCATTAAAGTATGGTATTACAGTGCGCATTAAAAATAATGCATTTAAGCATCACTAATACACATGTAATAACTCATACGCAGATTAGATTCTAAGTAAATAATTGTCAATTAAACAGGTCAGGAAAGCCATCATTCCTTTAACACAAAAGATAAAAAAATCTAATCGTAGAATAGAGTCACCTCAAAAAAAAGATAATAATAATTTAAAACGTTCTCTACTATTTTCCACAACCCACGGCGGAGTGTGGTTGGTGCAAAATAGTCGTTATGGTCCCTCCGATGGTGAAAATACTGAAACAAAACAATAACAAAACAAAACGAAATTGCCTTTGGAGACGAACAGAATCTCCACTGGAACCGCGATTCGACTCAGGCTGGGTTAGAAACCTAGTTGGGCACCAGTTCGTGCACCTCCACGAACAAAATAGACTAGAATCAAATAAAAATGAAAAATGAAATGAAAATAAAAATAAATTATAGGAGAGTAGTTTCAGATTTAGGAAAAGGATAGCAAGAAAAAGATAGCAGTCAATTAAACAAATAATAGTTAATTAAATGCCGGGTTGGTGACCATATGTTCCTCAGTTATATTTTAAATAATAAAATTAAATGTTATATAAAATGAATAATTTTATACTTAGACTTAGACTCACGCTTGAGGAAACTGGATGAATTACACAAACTGAACGACTCGCAAAAGTCAGCTGATCAACTTCATGATAAATTTGATACTCTAAAAGCAAAGCAAGATGAATTAACTGAGAAATTTAATGTCCTTGAAAAAAGAGTAGATGATCTTGAAAAAACAAAAACTTCGGGAAGTTCAAAGAGTGCTACTGATAAGGTCTCTAAGGCAGCTGATCTATTAATTACCAGCAAATTTGAGCAGAGAGCACTGCAAATAGAATCACAGGCTCTAGCAGATGAATTATCCATCTCTGGTTTGAAAGAAAAAGTTGGAGACGATCTGAATACAGTTGTAGGCAATTTATTCAATGAGCTGGGCACTCCCATGGACAAGTCGAAGATTAAATTTGTTCGCAGAATCGGTAAGCAGATAGAGGCTCGTACGCGTTTCGGAAAGCAGAAGCAGCGTGATGTTCTAATCAAATTTGATACTAAGGAAACGGTGGACTCTATCATTACTAAGGCTAAAAATATAGTAATTCCAGGCAACAGGTTAATCAAGGGGGATGATGTTCCGTCTGATCCAGCCATTGAAATTATTCCCGTCGTCTGGTTTGGACATTCTGAAGAAAAATATACAATAACCTGCAATTACTTCATCATCATCCACTTTTTATTTGTCAGATAATTCGATTTCATCGCGTCGTCAGCCGCTTAGTATCTGCCACGTCAATGTCCGTTCACTCAACAGTAATTTCACTTCATTTAAAGAATTCATTAGAACACATTATTTTGATACAATTGCTGTCAGTGAGACTTGGTTAAATTATAATATCTCAGATGCCCAATTTAAATTACCCTCATCCACACTATTCAGAAATGATCGTTCTAGTAAGATTGGAGGTGGTGTGGCGCTATATATCAGAAATTCACTTTCATCAAGATTAGTACTTAGTTCTGAATATCAACCAAATAGACCAGAGTACCTTCTTACTGAAGTTTAGTACTCTACGAGGCAAAAAATATTAATTGGTGTTGTGTATAACCCACCAACCTCCGAGTCATTAGTTCTCCTAGAGACTAACTTGGATGATATCATGCCGCACTATACTCACGTCATAGTTTTAGGAGGTTTCAATATCAACATGCAAGTTGCCAACTCAAAGTCGGATAGCCTATTGGAGTTCTGTGGATGTCTAGGCCTCGATCTAGTTTCTTATAAGTCAACACATCATACTGTTAGTAGCCACTCATGGATTGATCACTGCTTAGTCAGCGAATCGGATCTCGTAGTATCGTCAAGACAATCTTCTGAGCCGTTCCTTGCTGACCATGCCCTAATTTCAATAAAATATGACTACAGTCTGCCGTCTACTGGCCGAAAAAAAATTTGTCGCAGAAACTGGGCTCGCATAGATGATAATGATCTACATCAAGTTTGCTTAGGTCTTAACCTATCTCATATGGATTGTGACTACTCAGTGGATGCTATGAACAGTAGCTTACATGCCCACATGGAAAATGTCATAAATAAAGTTGCGCCACTAAAGGAGATTATGATCCGCGATCAACCGGCACCATGGATAAATCAAGACATTAAAAATCTCTAGCTTCGACGTTCAAAGCTGTATAGAATCTTCAAAAGATCGGGGTTTGCCTATAAGGAATATACTAATCTACGAAAACTAATTAAATCTAGGACATCTGAGGCAAAGATAAAATATTCCAACTTTCGTTTTCGTTTTTGCAGTAACACCAAATCATTTTGGAATGATTTACGTAATCTTGGATTAAGTCAAAGCTCGGACTCGAATGTTGATATTAATCTGAACTTAGATGAGATGAACGATTATTTTGTAAATGTAGCAGGATTATCTGTCGATCAAATTGATTATAACTATTTTGATACACGTGTCACTAAATATCAGAGCATGTTCACGTTTAAAGTAAACGAACGTAATGATGTAAAAAAGGCAATCATGAGGTTCAATTCCAACTCGATAGGTCCAGACGGTTTCGAAATAAAAACGTACAAGATCTTGATGCCTTATTTTCGCCACTGCATCACTGATTTATTTAATTTGTCTCTCACATCTTGCCGTTTTTCGTCAGCTTGGAAAATTTCGTATGTATTGCCCATACCGAAAGTACTTACTCCATTAGAATACTCAGACTACAGGCCTATCTCCATACTATGTATTTTATCTAAAGCACTGGAGAGATGTGTTCATGATCAGATCGTGAACTATCTGATAGACAATAAAATCATTGATGAATGTCAAACAGCTTTCCGTGTAGGATTAAATACTCAAGATGCGATCTTGAGTCTTTGTGATGACATCAGACGAGGAATGGATGATTCAATGGTTACGATCTCTGTATTTTTCGACTTTAGCAAAGCTTTTGACTCGGTCATTTTTGATATGTTGATATATAAATTAACAGCTATGGGATTGGCTGATTCGGTCGTCAAATGGATAGAATCGTACCTTAAGGGTAGATTGCAAGCGATACGTACAAATAACAATGAAATGTCGGCTTGGAAGCATATCCTGAATGGTGTACCACAGGGTAGTGTCCTAGGTCATCTGCTTTACTCTATATACGTAACTGATCTCGGCCTCCTGTTAATGCGATGTAAGCATTTATTTTATGCAGACGACTTGGTCATTTATCGAAACTGCAAGTTATGCGATATTAAAAGCTGTATGAAAACTATAAATGAAGAAATTGCTATTATCTCTAAGTGGTCAACTAAAAACGGACTTAAGCTGAATCCTAGAAAAATGACAGCTGTAATTTTTGGTACTCCGCAAAAGCTAGTCAGTTTGATTAATTTATGTATACAAAATATCACTGTCAACGATAACATTATCAACTACTATAAATCTGTGAAATATCTGGGAGTTATTCTTGAGTATATACTAACATGGTCTTCACAAATAACTGAAGTGTGCAGAAGTAGCATGAGAACTCTAGCACAGCTTAAGCTTAATAGTGAGGTGTTCAGTTTACCATTGAGAAAAAAGCTTGTAACAACCTTGATCTTTCCAATCTTTGATTACTGTGCAGCGGTATATTCTGACATCACAAAACAGCAACAACTTAGGCTACAGAGGAAACTAAATGCTTGAGTTCGGTATATTTTTAAAATATCAAGATATGAGCATGTCCCACAATATTATAAAAATCTTTGTTGGCTAACTCTTAAATCAAGGCGAGAATTTTTCTCGGTATGTCTTATTTATAAAGCACTCTACTTGAATCAAAAGCCACTTATTCAGAAAGATCTACGATTCGTTGAACCTCGTTCACGAAGAGATGACGTGCGTCAAGACTACCTCGAATTATCATTCTGTCGAACAACTAAATACGAAAAATCGTTCTTAGTTAACGCCATCAGATCTTGGAACCGATTATCAGGTTATTGTACGTCTTCTCCAACATTCGAGAATTTCCGTAGGACATGTTATGAATATTATATGAGTGAAGTCACTAATCAATTATAATCAATTATAGTCAATAGATTCTTCAATTTGTTTCATTTTATTTTTCTGTTCACTGCTAAAGTGCAGATGTTGATGAAGTATTTTAACAATTATAATCAAATTTGATATATATCATTTTATTGTATGCTATGTTTAGTAATCATGTATTCTTTGAATGGCTGCAAGGAGTTTTAACTCTATGGTCAAATAATAAATAATAATAATAATAATAATAATACTTGCAAAAAAAAAACAGTATTTGCCAATTGTTTATATTATCATCATAATCACAAATAATAAATACTTGTACTAAACAACACCATAGATACAGATAATATCAATCTTTTACAAATAATAGTGTGCGTAATGCCGCACAATCACAAAGAAAACAATCATAAATTGGAAATAATTCGTATAAACCGCCTCAGATAATAATTATTTGTAAATAATACGCATAAACGAATAATAGTCGCAAATCATAATAATCACTCATGAATACTATGGGTGAATCGATAACAATCACCCATGAAAGTAAATGATAATTAATGATAAGAATAAATCATACATAACTCATACGCGTAAAATTCTTACCGCAATAAACTCATATAATAATAATAACTTGCAAATAATAACAAACAATAATCACCAATTAATAATAATATCAATTAAATATGTAACGCATATACTGATCTATACTGAGAAATTAATTCATAAACTCATAAGTAATTATCGAAAACCCAATCAAATAGGTATCATATAAACATTGTTATACTAATGGAACAATAATCAAAGCGTATAAATAATACTGACGACAATCAAATATCTATCGTAATTAATGATTGATAATGGTAAAACAATACTAAGTAATTTCACTTATTGATTCACTATCCACTGGGATCAATAATTATGCATTTCATCACATGCTTATGAAAAATATTAATACTTAAAGTTCGCTATCTCTCTCACACTTGTGAGAAGAAACAACTGGCCACCAACCCGGGAACAAATTACACGCCAATGTATATAGCTCAATGGGGTGCTAGGTCAAATAACTCGGCAACAAGAACTCGAACAAAAATAAGTCGGAAAATGATAACTCTAACAATAATAACTCTTGACACTAATAACTTGAAACATAAATGACTAGTAGATCTGGTTTAATGATTGAATAAATCTATCATGTTGAAGGTATTCGAATAACATTTTATTATTTTATGTTTTCAATCTAACACAATCAAATTTTATTGTATGAATTTTATTTTGTATATTAGATAATTATCAAGTAAGGCACGAATAATATATAGTATATTTTATCATAATAATATTTATGTATTAATAATTAATAATTTTAAATTGTGCGCAATCCCACGCAGAAACTCAATAATATTTTCTTTGTTGTAATTATCAACAACACACTTTAAACGATTATTCCGATCGTCTATTTTGCGACGTTTTGCAGGTGGTGCATCACCACGATAGTTCAATTTTTATTTCTGTTGAGGATTTATATGTTAATTATATGTTCTATAATTATATGTTCTATGCTCATTAGCAATAGTACTTGCATAATGATTCCACAATATAATGTCAAACGTTGAGCCACGACGCCCCCGCCGGCGTAGCTTAATACCAATCCAAGTATTTTCAAAATACTCAATCAACGGAGCTAATTCGTTCTTATTGTTAATGAAAAATTCTTCTTCCATCAATTTCTCATAGGCATACATGACGTTACTTTCAGGAACAAATGCAAGCGAACATAGCATCTTCAAATTCAATTCGTAATTACTGTCAGTAAAATATTGTCTTTGTAATCCACATTTTTGAATATTTTTCCATACACATTGGGAGAAATGAAAAAAAACATCCTTTAATATTTACTCGTGGAAACACTTTAACTACTGCTTTATTAAATGCAATTTCAAAGTCTGAAGTAATCATATTAGGTAATAAACGTGGCTCTAACAGTAACAACTGACGTAACATAGCTTTGTATGATTTTGATGATTTACCTGTCATCAAAACGTATACAAGTGGTATAACGTGGCCATTCACTAAGCCATGTAACGTATACAATTGGTAAAATATACAAGGAACCGTACAAAATGTTCCGTCAGCGAACCACGTGTCGGAATTACTTGGATAACTCAAATTTTGATTTGTTGTAAATATCATAAATTTCTGATTAATATTTAAATTTAATGTTTTAGAATCACATAATAGGAAAGGCATATTTCTGATTGTTGTTTTATACTCATCAGGTATTACTAAATTATCTAAAGAAATAGGCTGTGGAGGCACATTTTTGAGGTTATGACGGATATGTCGTATTGTTCTGGCAATATTAGCTTCTCAACTCATTTGACCAGCTGCAGTAACGGTTGTTTTATTACACGCAATAGTAATAGTTTTACTGGTAGCTTCTTTTGAAGTAGCAGCTTTTTTACGGAGTTTACTCATGAATTTTTTAGCTATAATATTTGAAACCTCGGGACCATGATTATGATCCGTTTCCTTCAATATATGCTCTACAGATTAATAATTGTTGAAATTTATTTTGAATTATTCGAATATCAGTAATAATCATAAATATGGATATATTTACCATTTGAATTCATACTAGATGCATGACATCGAGCAGGATCTTTGTTTTTACAATATGAAATACATGGCCATATGATTTTGGTTTTGGAGGTATGATTAACATTAAATCTATTATTAATTAAGAGAATATTATTAAATAATCTAGATAAAGAAATTTCGGAACCTGACGGTGGCTTAGTGCGTGCCTTCGGTCCGATTAAGAAAGTTATAGATAGAAATTTAATTGATGAAATTTCGGATTCTAACGGTCGCTCAGTGCGTGCCTTCGGCCCGATTAGAAATTTAGTAGATGAAAATTTAATAGTAGGGCCTGACGGTGGCTTAGAGCATGCCTTCAGTCCGGTTGAAAAAATTATGGATGAAAATTTTATTGACGATAATTTAATGGTGAGACCTGACAGTGGCTTAGAGCGTGCGGTCGGTCCGCGTAATAAATTCAATGATGTAGTTTTGGAGATGAGACCTGACAGTGGCTTTGAGTAGACGATCGGCTCAGTTTTTCTAACCAGTGGTGAACAAATAGGCGATATTGTATTGGTAAATCTAGTGTCGAATTTAGCGAGCTCCGTTATTATTGATAAGGACAACAAATTTAGGACTGAGGTCGATTTAATTGACCTACGCAGCCCAGTTGCGGTCGAAAATAATTTAGATCACATGGCTGAAAATCAAATTTGGTATGATGCTGACGACGGAATTAGAAGTGGTAGTAGTCTAGAAATTTGTGTGATTTAAATTTGAATTGATGGTATTTCTGTAAAATTGTATAAAATAAAATAAGCTTATAATGAAATTTTGAAAATTTTGAAAAAATTTGTACAATTTAAATTATGTAACTGTGGAATGTATATTGCATTTGGAAAATTGTAAATCGTTAATGTAAATTTACTATTGTATATTATAATGTGTAAATTATATTGCAAACGGCAATAGATATTGTGTTGTAAATAATTTTTTTATAATTACTACATTTTTTATGTTATAATGTTATTATTATATATTGGTATCAGTATAATACTTAATGTTTAAAAAATATCTATTTTATAAAAAACAAGACTGCGACGGAAAGACAAGTTAATGAAAATTGCATTTTGAACTCTGTTTTTTTTTTTAATCGGGGGCTGCGCCCCCGAATCCCAACACAGGCCTTTACCTCTGGACCCCGTTTGGGCGACTTAGTTTATTTATTGCTAATAGTTTTATCATATCAGAAATAAAAGTTGAGTATATAATTTTACTTATCCAGTAATATACTATTGCAGTCGAAATGTCTGTCTATAATGCTGTTTCAAGTTATGACTCATAATATTGTTCAAGTGGATACACCAAAAATGAATCAGAAGCCACTGCCACATTTAGTGGCACTCAAACATACGTCAGTTTGTATTTTTCAATAATAATTCAGAGTTCGGATGATTTTCGTGTCTGGAATGCATAGATAAATGCAGTTATTTTCATTGAGGATAGTATTTATGCCCTGATAATAATTCTATTAAAAGAAAAAGAAATCATGAATTAAGAAAAGTGGTTTCGAAATTAGAAAAAATAACTCAGAGTGATTCTCCTGTTCAAAAAATTCTTAAGTCAAGTTCAAATATTTACAGCACAGGTGATTATGTGCTTGTGATATAGGATACAAAAATTTATCCTGGTGAAATACTTTTAGTTTTTACTCCGTCAAAGAAATGAATAATACGTTACTTGATTACATTACTGTGATTCTGATTTATCTTAAAAATATTTCATGTTTAGTGATAAATTACCCTGATTAAACAAAACGATTTGTGACGATTTAAAACGATTAAAAATTTAATCGTCATAATCGTCATGGTTTTTCACATTTAATCGTCTCTAATCGTCAAAAGACGATTTATTATTTTACGATGAAAAACAATTAATGACAATTAAAATTTCAAATCGTTTTTAATCTTCATGTGGAACCTGAAATTGCAATATTATTTTACGATTAAAGACGATTCATGACGATTTCAAATTTGTTATCGTCACGAATCGTCTCTAATCTTTATGCGGGACTAGAAATTGTAATATTATTTTACGATTAAAGACGATTCATGACGAATAAAAATTTCAAATCCTCATAAATCGTCAAATAATATATAGCGATTTCTGGTCCTGCATGAAGATTAAAAACAATTTAAAATGAGTGAAAATTTAATTGTTTTTAATCCTCTTGAATCATCAATTGACGGTTTATGATGATTTAAAACGATTAAAATAGTTTTAATCGTCACAAATCGTTTTGTTTAATCAGGGTAGCTTTTCCTTCACAATTTAATTATTCAATTTAACTGAAATCGTTTAAGAAATATAAAATAATACTCGTTATAAAATAACTTTAAAGTATTAAAAATTTCAGTAAATTTGAAAAAATATATTTATGTAAATGTTAAAAAACAAATTTTTTAAAAATAAATTCATGTTAAAAAAATAAAGATTTTAATTTTAATTCAATGTATATATAGCTATAATATTGAAAAAAAACTCATTCCCTCACCTAAATGATTATTCCCTCATAATTGATTTTTTTCATTATCATATTGTTTTGAATTCAATTAAAAAAAGTTTGGGACTACATGGCTAGCTGAAGTGAAACACTTGTGTACTATATAATGAATACAAAAGATTTTCAATTATTGTGAGTTATACTTCTTTTATTTCGAAAGGTCATTTTTTGCACTTTCGTGAGAACTAGTCATATATAATATCGTACATCGTCGTAGAGAAAGAATGTCTTCTACGGGTTTTGTAACATCAATATCTGATCAATATACAATTATTGGAACTCGGACTGGATGCATTAACTTTTTGATTTTGTTAATTCATTTATTGCATTAGAGGAAACTTTCAAAACTATAGCATAAGGACTTCAAAATTAACTTGAATTACAAGCTTTTTGTATCCCAGAACTTCAATGTTTGTTATTGATTTCTACGTGCCATGACCCTTATTAATTATAGCTCTAGGGATCAATAATCGTAGTAAAATTTTTGTTTTCACTATCGTAATCACGGACTTTACTTTTACTACTGTGAATTTTCAACATCTTTTTTTTAATTTTGCTTTGTAAGTTACATTTTATACTATTGAATATCTGAATTCTGACAAAGGCTTTTTGTATTAAGATGTAATCAGTTGAGAAATTACGAAGCTTACAATAAAAAAAAAAAAAAATTACCGTTTAAAACTATATTTATTTCTATATTTTTGTTTTTACCAACTATTGCCAAAAAACAAATACTACAGTTGTTGCCTCTGATGTAATACAAATTAACCCTTAAAATTTACGATGTCATACATATAACAATTTTTTTCAATTCTTGAGCTATTCTGCTCTCAACATCGATAGGTGCTAGTATAATTTTCTACATATATGTCTTACTGCAGATACCTGTGATCAGATTTGAAGTGCAAGCCTTATACATGAAATTCGTGCTAGATAATAACCCAATTCTGAAGGAAGACTGTGGTTGAAAATAGTCACGCATGGATTACTCAAGATCTGCTCAAGGTTCAAAATCGACCTTGAGCCTTGAGCTGATCTTGAACAAGTCATTCGTAAGTACCTATTGTAAGTTATACTGGTTCAACAAATGCGTCGGAGACTTTTTCATTGCACCGTCTTCAACATATCTTAATACTCTTGCGTACGATACCATGAGCAAGACATACGCAAATTTTGACATAGGTTTCTCAATATATGATCTTGCAGAAAAAACATCCGTAGAAAAAGACACCAGCAGCTAGGAGTCTTGCTCAAGATATTTACTTCAGAATCTCTCTCAAACACGTGTTACTAGGGGTTATATCGTAATTTTTCAATAGTAGCTATGTCCACTTTAAGAAGCGTTCTCGTGACTCATTGTTGTTTGTTTATATTGTTTATATAGATCTTTACACTCGAAATATTTATGTCTTACTCCAGCCAAGTGTCCCAGGTTGTAAATGAACTTGGAATCGAAGGGTCTCGTGTTCGAATCCGACACCTATCCAAACGATTGTCAACTCATACTTATATTAAAAATTTCAATGCATCGAATTATGCAATTTTATGATGTGAAGATCGGAATTTATACTAAAGATCTTAGAACATAGCGTTGTCACTAAGTATTATTATTTCGAATGAAATTTACAATGATGTGTCATAGAACTTTTATCTTCAGAAGTATAGTGCACCATTATAGTGATCATTAATAACAATTATAATGTTAGCATTGTATTATTAATGGGAACTTTGTTTTCTATGTACATGATAATCACCTCAGTAAAGTCACTGTTAGTATTAAAATCTTAATAAGCAATACCTAACTGGAGTATGAGTCACAGTAATTACATATTAATTATTTCGATAAACATACTCAGTTCTTAACACAAATTAGTGAGCACTGCAGAAAATAAATACATCCTCTACCGTATATTTATCAAACTTTTGACTAAATAAATTGCCTTTCATCGTACATTCATTTTCTATCAATCATTTTATTTATGAATTCATTTACCTATGGTATGTTTGCTGGTATCCTCCTGAATCAAAATTTGTCGTTTGAGTAGCTAATACAAGTTTTTGTTGTCGTTGTTGAAGCATCTGACGACCAAATACACCGTAGCCAAATCCGTAAATTTCATCTTCTTCCTTGTCACTTAAGCAACTTGAAGGCTGCGTAAAAAAAAGACATTAAAATATTATTTCGAACACAGTAAAGGCTTTTAAAATGATCAAGGACTCGACTATTGAAAACATCATCCACTTCATGTAATAAAGGGAAAAAATTTATCTATAAAAAAAAAAATTAATTGACTGTAAATATGAGGGTGGTCGTTAAAAATTAAATTTTCTCAAGCACCCAAAAAAAAGCTTCTTTATAGTGAAAAATACGTGGGGAATTTGTTTTTTTCTTTTTAAGTAAAAAAAACACGTGTAAAGAGAACGATCGAAGTTCATTTTTCGATACAATCGCGGTTTTTTTTAAATATCTCATGAAATATACAGATTAAAGGAAAAAATCACGATTACAATTTTCTAGGATATTAAATTCTTGACAAAAAAGTTCATTTTCATTTTTTTTTATAGAATGTGTATTTATGAAGATATTTTAAGAAAACTTTTTTTAAATTTTATGAATTGAGCGTTCTAAGGATTACAAATTTTGAAAATAACATTTTTCTAAGTATATGGAAACTATAACAAAAATTAATGATTGATATGTTACGAGTTACGAAGTTTTCTATATTTAAGAAAAAACGTTATTTTCAACATTCGTAATTCTTTGAATGCTCAATTGATAAGACTTAAAAAAGTATTTTTCAAATATCTTCGCAAATACACATTTTATAAAAAAAATGAACATGACTTTTTTTGTCAAGAATTGGATTTTCTTAAAAATAGTTCATATGATTTTTCTTTTAATCTGCATATTTCATGAAATATTTAAAAAAAAAATTTGGGCGTCGGTTGGCCCTGCGGGCCAGCCCCAAAACTTCCCACTGTTTTCGAGCTCAAGGAGCTCAAAAACATCAGTGAGGATATATTTTCGATCTCTTCGAGCTCGAAAATGCTATTGCATGCGGTTGTTTTTTTATGATCTTTTCAAGCTCTAACAAGTTACATTTTATGCTGAATTTTCAAAATTAAAGAATCGAAAATCATTAATAAAGAAGCCGTTTTTAAGATTTAATTCCGATTATGTTCAATAAAATCAGTGTATTGAGGCAAAAATCAATGTCACGGATTAAAATCAAGATTTAATTAAGTTTTGACTTATGTAAGAAACAATAAAATATGAAATATCCGAGAAAAATATTAAATATAACGTTTTTTCAAGTTTTTTTGTTGATAATATGATTTAAACTAAAAAACAAGTTGGATGACAGTATATGATGATCGAAAGAAAATCATGAAGAGGAACAGTTAGTATGATTTTACACATAGACACATTTTAGTACATTATATTATTATTTATCCGGAAAAGACAACATAAAATGTTATTTTTTTACTTTTTCAACGCCGATATCTTTCGAACTAATAAACCGATTTTGACGTCGGAGGTGACAATCAGCGTGTTTTATCGAATTCGAGCGCTGATTGAAATTTAAAATCGATCGGTTTAGTTGTTTTGAAGATATTTGGAAAAACACGTTTTTTACCATTTCTTTCTCCAACGATAACTTGCAAACGAATAAATCAATTTTGATGGTTAAGGCGGCAATCGACGTATTTTACTGAGTTCTAAAGCTGATCAGATTTTTGAATTGTTTGGTTGAGTAATTTCGAAGATATTCACAAATAACTGTTTTTTGCCATTTCTTTCTCCCGCGATATCTCTCGAACAAATTAACCGATTAAAATGGCTAAGGCGGCAATTATTGCGTTTGATCAAATTATAGATCTGAAACTTTTTTTTTTTTCGTAATTCGCAAATATTTTCGAGTTTACTTAATCAAATGATCTAAAATTTTCAGGAAAGTTGATGGCCAACAAGGTCGATCGATTGCCACCTCAACCATCCAAATCGATTCATTGGTTAAAAAGTTACGAAGAGTTTACACACACACACACACACGCGCGCGCGCCTAACACACACATACAGGCACTCGGACATCATTCTGAAAATAGTCAGAATGGACTCCTAAGATCTCAAAACGTCGACAACTGATGAAATTTCGATTTTCGCAAATCGGGGTGAAAATAATAACTTCCCGAATTTTTCGAAAATCGTCGATTTTCTTAGCAGAAAGTTAAAAATCACGATTTTATCGAAAAATCAACTTAAATCGTCCTGCGGCACGTGTTCTTTCTACTTAAAAAAAAAAAAACGAAATTTCCTATGTATTTTTTTACTAAAAAGAAGCTTTTTATGGGGCGCCTGAGAAAATTTAATTTTTAACGACCACCCTAATAAATCTTAAGTTGAAGCTTTATGTGCGAATCTCAATTCATTTGTTTACGAAAATTTGTAAAAAATTAAAAATTCAATCTTTATTTTTAGCAAGTAATAATAAAACATTGTAGACTTTCAAGCCAGACTGGGAGTCATTAAATGTACCTAACAATTACAACTTAAATATTAATAAAACATCATTAATGATGTACGGTACACCACACAAAACGTAAGGAAAAGTATGTGTTTTATTGACAGCTCAACGTGTTCTGATTTTGCTGTTTTTGATTCATAAGCTTACGAATGGATATGATAAAAGATATAGAATAATCCATTTTTCATGAAAAAGAATTCAATGGTACAAAATAACTTAGAAAAATAAGCCTACAAATGGTTATACCGTAAGGAAAGAATTAAATGATACAAAATAACTTAAGAAAATAAGCCTACGCATGGATAGACTATAAGGAAATGCATAATTTCTTTTCTTTAAAAAGGATTAAACGATACAAAAATAATAAAATATAAACGATATGAAAAACAAAGTCACAATAAGTTTCGGCGCAATATAAATAACAGTTCACAAAAATCATAATATAATATAATAATTATTTCTCAACGAAAAAAAAAAATATGTAAGGATGGCACTTAGAGCTTAACAAAATTATATTTGATATATATATACAATTTTTTTTTTTTCACACATTATTTACAGGTTCTTCACAGTGTCTACTGAAATGTGTTACGTTCTGGCTCTAATTAAATTTAAATAAGAATTTTAGAAAATTCTTTTTAAAGTCTCGAATTATTTATTCACCACGGTGGGCGAATAAACGGTTCGACACTTCTTAGAATCATAAATAAATAATAAATCGTTACTTTGTTGGCGATTTTATTTTTTCACCGCCAACAATGTAACGGAAATCTCTTGTGATGAAAAAATCACCGTGGCTCGTGGATAGTCTAAACAGATGACGACGCATGAGACCCAGGCCACGATTCAATTATGACATAGAACGAATATTTTGAAGTATCAGTCTACCTCAAGAAGGAAAGTGATGACTATCTCGATGACAGAAAGTTGTTGTACTAAATAACGAATAGAATAGCAAGTAAAGATGTTATGAAAGGAGCAGTACAGGAGTGGGTTTTCGGCTTAGACTGCTGAAACTATATCTACGGTGGCATCGTCACAATTGACATACCTAAGCACTCATTCCTGGTTAGCTACGTGAATGACGTGACCAGTGTAATACTAAGAAGTACGCAGAATGAAGCTAAATACAAACTAAGCTGTATCGCGAAGCGAATCAACGATTGGCTAAGAAACTATGAATGTAAATTGATCGAACATAAGACAGAAATAGTTTTTCTAGCTAAAAAGAGAATTTCCTTACCTCAAACAGTAACAATTAAGGGATCTGAAGTCTACATTAAAGATAAGAAAAAGTTCTTGGGAGTGACTCTTGACAAGAAGTTAAGCTACACTGAAAAAAAAAGTATTTTTCTTGCCGGAATCCAAAGTAATATCCATCCAGTATTCCTATAGTAAGGAAACGTATTCTTATTGCAAGAAAACTGATATAATTCCCTCAGCAAGAGCAAGTTTTCTTGTCGGACTAAAACTTTACACTATTTTACTATAACAAATGCAGTGGTATCTCCAGCGCTTATATACTTATCCTATAGCAATTTTTGTTTCCCGTATTTTTACCTCATGTTATCATGAGATAGAAATAAGAGTGCAAGTGACAACAAATATTAAAATAATACGTGCAGTATTCCTTTTTATAATTATTAAATTATTAATTAGTATTTATTTGTTTCTCGTCTTAATTGTTGACAGTACGTCTATCATAATAAAAAATTCTTCTATTTACATACACTCATGCATGTCAATAAAGTAAGGTTAAGTTTATTTTATTTTAATTGTAATTTTATATCTACAGCAATACCGAGTTTTGCTACAGTCAGAATACGTATTGCTCTGTGAAATAAACTTTAGTATTCTTTCCACAAGAATACCAGTATTGCTACAAGAACAAAATATTTACTGGGAGGAAAAACATTTTTTTTTTTCAGTGTACAGGGGAACATCTCATTCAGACTCCAAATAAGACAAAAAAACTAGTCGCTAGTCTTAGCAAACTCATGGCAAATACTGTCGGCTCTAAACCTACAGCAAAAAGCAAAAAGTTTTGGTGAAATTAGCATACTTAATCATATTGTACGGAGCTGAAATTCGGGCCGATACACTCAACTATGAAAACAACCAAAACCCAGTGAACACATGACCTTATTTTGACGTCATACGTAGGTCATAGAAATGTCACGGCTTCTTATGTAAATTTAATGTCAATCTGACGTTCTGCATGACTTTAATATGATGTAAAAACTTGACATCATATTGATGTACGCATGACTCTTGTATGACGCCACAGTTATGACTTATGTGTTACGTACGCTTGACATGAAATCTACATCACATTGTTACGTAGTAATAAAATCATTATTGTATATCATAATGACGTAATTTTAAAATCATACATTTATGTCAGTAGCAAAGTCACGGTTATACGTAATATGAATGTCACTCTTAAATCATATCTTTACATCAGTTACAAGTCAGTATTTTACGTAATGCTGCTGTACTTTCCGAATCATAGTTTTTTATCATCAATTTATTAAAATAAAACAATCATAGAATGAATTTTCCAAAATATGTAAATGTGTAAAAATAACAACTAAATGTCGAACATTCTTGGGGCCAAAGTAATCGATAAATTCGATAATAGATTTCAGGCGTTTTAGATTAAAACATTAGCGTGAGCATAAAAAAATTAACTTTATTTTTTAAATAATATACTGAAAATATTATTAAGGATGACAAAGAAAATGTAACGACAGTATGAACTCTTTTGATATTAAGATTGTAAAGTTCAGTATTGCAATTTTTCAATCAATGAAATTTCATACAATTGTGTGGAATTATTTAATGTTTCACGAAATTTTATATAAGATTTTTTAAATTTCACATCACAACAGAAAATTAAACAATTTGAAGAAACTTAATAAACTTTTATATATTTTTTTACAATTATCATTTATAAGTTCATGGGGTTTTTTTAAATTTTGTAAAAATCCATCACGAAAACTTATGAACTATGTATTTACCCGCATTTCACTCTAAACACATCAATTAAGCATAAGACGAACTCTCATGATGTGACCTGTGAGCAACGTTCAGGACTGTCAGCCAAGAGGAGCCGTGTTCGAACCCAGTAGACGTCCAGGATTTTTTCATAATTTACTGCTATCAAATCTTGTTTTTAAATTCGTAATGCGTTTGCGCGGTAATAATCAAATCGAAAATTCGTCTGCGAAATATTCTCAAGTGCTATTGTTTTTTATGAGCTTTTCAAGCTCAACAAATTTACGTTATGTGTTCAAGTTTAAAAATTTCAAAATCAAAAATAATTGATAAACAAGCGCTTTTTAAATTATTTTTCATGATTTTATTTAATAAAATAAATGTATTTAGGCAGCAATCACTATAACTGATCAAAATAAGAATTCGAATGACTCGGATCGAAGCGTCAAGAGATAAAACATCCGAGAAAAATGTCAAAAACAGTATTGTATCGATTATTTCGTTGCTAATATTATTTAAACTAAAGAATCAATTGCATTATATTATGTAGTGGTCAAGAGAGCCCATAATAGCAAAGAGTTAGTACGATTCTGAACACATTTTAGCACATTATATTAGGTGACACGCTTAGATATCCGTGGACAAAATATCCGCGAGAAAATACCCGCAAAAAAATATCCGTTGACAAAAAATCCGTGTGCCAAAATGTCCATCAGACAAAATATACGCGGACATGAAGCCTGTAAACAAAATGTTTAATGTGTAGTCTGCTGGTTGTATAGCTTTTTATTGAATCGAATTTATGAGTTAGAAGGAGTTGGTGGCCTTGAAAAAGGCCAGTTTGGTCTTGGAAAGACCATTATTTACGTTAAGACGTGAGAGTTTCAAAGAGGCAGTCCTGAGAAGAACCGTTGAGATGGTGAGCAGTCTTATGTAAGACCTGAAGGTATTGTTGACCAGCCCTGGAAAGAGCTGCGGCAACTGTAGTCCTGAGATGAGCTAGTTAGAGTTGAAAGTATTTTACTTGACCCGGAGGTCTTGTTGAATAGCCCTAAGAAAAGCTAGGTCAACGTTAGTTCTGAAAAGAAGTAGTTGTCAGCTGACAAGTGACTGTAGAATATTCAAACCTGGCGCGCTTGAATATTTGTTCGTTGGTAGGTGATGATAATAGCTTTGCTCGCTATTAGTTTAGTATTCGTTACCGTTTGACTGGCCGAGAATGAATGCACTGCTGGATTTAGATTTGGATTTGGAAAGTTCTTTATTTTCATTCAGATCAGATACACGATTTATGTTATAATATTTGTGCCCTACTACTACCAAATAGTTATGTTGTCGCAGTTTAATTGTTCATTGTTTTAATATAATCATCTTCATTAAGTGGAAGAATTGGTGAAAAAACCACTTACACTTTTAACTCTTCTAAACTAACTTGAAGCTAAATAAATTACAATCAAGTATTTACATATATTTGCAAGTATTTACAGTTTTTTTGTTTGTTAATATTTCAAAAGGTGATGAGGAAGTTGTATTCAATATTAAGTGGAGCGTTATCTTTATTATATATACTAACACCTAATATGTCAATCAATTATGAAGCCATGTGCTGCAAGCAGAAAATAATTACTTATAGACCACTCAAACTCATTGCTTCAGATGCTGTTGAGAATTTCATCTCATCGTATGATGTATCCGTTTTTGAAAATGAGCAAGATGTTGATTTGAAGCTTGCCAACTTCAACTCACTGTTTAGTAATCTGCTTGATGCAGTCGCACCGAAAAAATTATCAACTTTCAAGCAGTCTCCAGTACCTTGGATGTCTGCAGATCTATGTGCTTTAAAAAAGGAAAGAGATGTCTGTTATCGAGCAGCTAGGCGTCATAATTCATCTTGTTTATTCATAAGATGTATAGATCTTCGGCGTAAATTCAAACGTGAGTTATTACCGGTAAAAGATGCGTACTTGGAATCTAAGTTTGCGGTCTAAGGTAGCACGAAGGTGTTTTGGAAAGAATTTTTCAAGATGGGACTTACTAGGAAGAGATTGCAACTGCAGCATGAGCCTGTTCTAAATCCAATGGAGCTTAACAATTACTTTGTACCTGTGTCTGGTGGAGAGCCTTTGCCAAGTTTTAACGAGTTTTCGGCTAATACGCAGTTCACAAGTAGGGAAGATCAGTTGTGCTTCTGCGAAGTAGATTTGCTAAATGTCAAAGATGCAGTGAAGCGGATTTCGGCTTGTGCAAGAGGCGCTGATGGTATATCGACGCAAGAATATAAAGCTATGCTAGAAGTGCTTCTGCCGCTTATAGTAGCTTTATTTAATTCATCAATTAGAAACAGTGTTTTTCCATCATTATGGAAATGCTTAGTGAAACCACTGCCAAAAGGGAAGCATCCATCAACAGCGTTAGACTATCACCCTATAGCATTGCTTTGTGCATTATCTAAAGTATTAGAAAGGACTATTCATGATCAAATTGTGATAAACGTTAAATCGTAATTTATTAGATCGTAGGCAGACAGAGAAGGCATGGGGACTCAAGCTGCTGTTCTTAGGTTCGCGGATGATATAAGAATGGGAATTGATAACGGTGAGATTACAATTGCGGTTTACTTTGACTTTACAAAAGCTTTCGATAGCGTAAATCTCTTACTACTGACATTAAAGCTCATAAAGCTTGGCTTTTCGTATGATTCAATGAAATGGATCTGTTCGTATCTCTGTGGCCGAAAGCAATCGGTAATTACTGGGAGTTGCAAGTCAGATTGGGTGAATATTAACTCTGGAGTTCCTCAGGGCAGCATTTTGGGTCCTTTGCTCTTCACAATATTCATCAATGATCTTCCTGAATGCCTTCTAAACTGTAAATATCTACTATATGCGGATGACTTGGTAATATATTTGTGATGCAAGGTTGATGATATTCTTGATGGTATCGATCGTGTAAACATGGATATACAGCGTATTGCTCAATGGTGTGTATTAAATAAGCTTAATCTTCATTTGTCAAAAACGAAAGCGATGGTCTTTCGCAGTCCGATAAATGTATGTAGAGTTAAAAATATGAATTTAGATAATGTAAGGCTAAACGTGGGAATGATTCTCATCTTAGTGTTACGCTAAAGCGTAGGCTAGTCACTACATTGGTACTGCCTATTTATGATTATTGTGCGTGTGCTCTGACAAATTTGTCATTAGAACTTGAAAGATCGTTACAAGTATCACTTAATAATTGTGTAAGGTATATACTTTGGATTAGGCGCCGAGAACACATATATCACAACATTGGAGGCGGCTTGGGTGGCTTACGGTTCGTAATCGTCGGCTTCTGTTGATAGCTTGTGAATATTATAATGCATTGTGTCTCATGCGGCCAGGGTTGTTTGATGATCAACTTGATCTTAGGCCAAATATTGCTTCGCGGCGTGATATAGGGAAGACAGATACTCTTAAAGTGCCATTTGCTAGAACTGTGACACATCAGCGATCATTTCTTGTAACTGGTTGTAATTTTTGGGATTCACTGCCTTTTAAGATAACTTTCCTGTGTACTCTTAGCGAATTTAAAGAAAAATGTACCTTATATTTATTAAATCAAGAGTCAAGTAGACTAGATGAGGAGATGGAATAAGAAAATAATATGTATGTGCGAATTAGCTAAAAACTTTGAAATATATGTAAAAGAAATATGGTCCCAAGGAGTTAACTCCAGGATCCAAATAAATAAATAAAATAAAAAAAAAATATTTCTATTTGCTTAACGCTATTAGTATAAAATATATAAGTACGATTGTAAATGTCTGTATCAATTTCATTTATATCCAATATTTTTTCGATCTCGATATTGCTTTCTGTAGGGTGCGCATTACTTATCATCCGTAACATTTTATTTTCAATTGTTTCGATTTCATTAATATTGAATGCAGATGCGCCACCCCAGATAGGTGCAGTATACAAGAATACTGGCTGGATCATGCTTTATATGATGTTAATTTGTATTTAGTGCTTAATTTACTTCTAGATTTAATTAGCGGATAGAGTATTTGTTTGATATTATTAGCTTTAAGGCATGCCTTGTTTACATGTGCTTGGTATGTGAACTTATTATCTAAGATGACACCTAAGTATTTAGCATTGGTTTTAGGTTCGATCGTTGTACTGTTTATTTTTAGTGTAAGATTGTTTTTATTGTTTCTGAGTTTATTACGTTTACTAAACATAACTAGCTTTGTTTTGGCTTCGTTGATTCTTATTTTCCATTGGCTATAGTAGTGTAAGTGTGTTTAATGTTTTTTCTAGACGATCAAAAGCCAGTCGTTTATTGGGTGGGGCGTTGTAGAGCGAAGTATCGTCAGCAAACAACGCTAGGTTGGAATCTTTGTCTTTCGGAATGTCGTGAATATAGTATAAAAATAGTACTAGCCCCAATATAGAACCCCGCGGTACTCTAGCAACTGTCTTTTGTTTACCAGATAGTGCATTGTTTACTTAAACTTGAATGTGACTATTTTGTTGGTATTGTTGTATGATTTTAATTATGGAAACTGGCAAGTCTAATCTGTGGAGTTCATAGATAAGTCCTTGATGCCAAACAGTATCGAATACCTTTTCTATGTCTAATAATACTAGCACTGTTAATTTTTTCCAGTTGTACTGTGTGCATATGTAATTTACTATCCGTCAAATTATGCTTCACAAACGAAGATTCAGAAATTCATAAATAATTACAGTAATTACATTAAACTAAATAAATTGATAAACTAGAATCACATTAATTAGCCGCTAAAAACGCGTTGTAAAAAAGTGTCCTGTGTTACTGCTGACAGTCCTGACACCTCATCTAAACCTGTTTAGGGTAGGTTTTGACCATTGCAACCATTACTTGGTATCTTCATTTTTATTTATTTTAAACCTGATTGTAAAACCATATGCATGAAACACTTTATTTTAGATTTGACTATTTTGAATATCTCTTTGGAGCCTTTTTGTATCTTGAATATGTTTGATCCTCAATAAATAATTACTGGTAAACATAAATATTTGAAAAACATTATTTCTCAGATACCTTTATTTTAACAATAAGATACCAGCTTCACGAGGCTTTTCGGCAGCCCATCTTCCTTTATTCCTTATTTTCTACCTGTCTAGCCGCTCAGATAGATAGTTTACAGTAGGGGGTACACAATCTTACGTTTACCGCTCGACGTTCGATTGTGAAATTAAATCAGTCACATCATAGATTGGAAATCACTTTGCGTTAATATCAATATTGTTTTCAACAATATTGTGTAGGCGCAATTTAAATATAAAATAGAATATACTAAGCATTTGGTTAACGGTAGCCGGGCATACGAACTGGACCTTGATCAATATAAGCACTATTTTATTCAATACATTTTATACGAATTTCGTACCTACGCCTATTACGATCTCCAATCGTGACATAATATTCTATAATTAATTTTTTAATTGTGTTTGCGAGTTGTTCTTATTGTGTTTTTAGTTTTTTTAAGTCAGTTCTTTGATATTGTCGTCTAAGTCTGTTTCTGTCTTTAATTAATTGTAGCATATCGTCTGGTAGTGGTTTGATTTCATTAGTAACATTGGTTTTAGGAATATTAGTTTCTATTGCGTCGTTTATTGAATTTGTCAAGTTTTTAATACATATGTCAATTTTTATTTCTGTATCTAGGTTGGAATTTATAAGTATTGAGTCATTAATTACTTCTCTAAATTGTGGCCAGTCAACTTTGTTGTAATTTAGGAGTGTTCTTGTGTCATGTCTCGTTTTTTTTTAGGGTTTATAGTCAGTGTCGATGGTAAGAGGTTAAAATTTAGTTCATTGATAGCTTCTATTCGGTTGGTGTTAGGGAAATTTTTCAGTATAGTCAGATCCACAATGCTCGGTCTCCCACCGTTGGTGGGATACAGAGTATAGTGATAGGGTGCAAGAATTTCATACTGATATTTATCTGCTAGATCTGACATTATATTACCATTCGTGTTTTTAATGTTGCGATTTCGATCAGTATGCTAAGCGTTAAGATCTCCTAATATTAGCACTTATAAGCGTGATAATAGTTGTTTAATTTCGTTGGGGTCAATTTTATTTGTTTTTTGCGTGATTTTGGGATGGGCATATATTGAGTAGATTTCAGTATTCTCAACTAGTTTAATTCCGAGTGCTTCTATTGTGTCAGATTCTCTATTCTGTAGCTCACAAAATTTAGTAGTATTGCTAATGATAATTAATAGTCCTCCATCATTGATATTCTCTGGTCTGTCTTGACTGATGAAAGTGTATCCTAGCAGCTTGATAAGTCTATTTTTATTATTGAGTTTTGTTTCGTTAATGAGCATTATATCTATATTATTTTGTCGTATAAACTCAAAAAGTTACGAGAATTTTTGAGAAAGTCCGTTCGCGTTCCAGTTTCCTATTATTATGCTATGATTATGGTTATTCGCCACTATAAATGTTATTATTTTCATGTTCATAAGCTAACATACATTCTAATACTGTACAACATTGCGCAGTTTTATCATTTTTTAAATTTCTAAGTTTTTCATTTAGAGATCTAATTACTTCTACTAAGGATCTAAGATTACAGATAGAATTTAATTCCTTGAGCTCAGTCAATAGGTCGTTAAGCATCGATGGTTAATTTTCACGATTCTTACCCTGAGGTGTCTGCTCCGTTGCCGTGCTTGTAGCGATTAACATTATCTTAAACTTTATTTATAATTATTTAAGTATATTTTCTCAGGAACTTTCAACCTTTTTATGGTGATTTATGGTCGTAAGCCGACCTTGTACCGTGCTTATATTTCTATTTTTTGCATTGGACTAAGATTAAAAAAACCCTTGGGCTTTTTCTCACATAAAATGCGTCTCCTTTTTTTAATCCTCAATAAAACAATTTAGATACTTCTATTTCAAACTTTCTTAATTTTAAATAACATTTTGAGAACATATGTTACTTTTTTTATTCTACGAATATTTTCGTACAGTCTTTAAGATCCTCCTTCCTACTCCCATAATAATACATGACCAATACTTTTTAATTAAACAAAATCAACCACACCTTTTCTGCCCTTTCCTATTTTTACTAAGTACACTGAGAATTTCTGTCAAAAACCTTAAGTAAAAAATCGACACACTTCTAACTGAGAACTGGAAGTCGCCGGTCTTCGACTATCCGTTGATCTCTATCAATATCCAACAATCTATATCTATCCATCTATATCTATTTATCAAAAACAAGTGCATCAATGAGTTAAGTTTATTAACGAGTTATCAATAAGTTCAAGTTTAACAATTTATAATTATATAATTCAAATAAGTGCGTTTTTTATCAATTAAAATATAATAGTAATTATTAAGTGAAATTCAAATTCAATTTATTTACAAATACCCTCACTCCATTAATTTGTCGTAAGGAAAATAAAACATGGTCCTTCGAGCCGGATTAATTAAATCCATTTAATTAATAATAATATCAAAAAACTATTTTCTTCAAAAAATGTATAAAAATAACATTTGTAAAGTGAGTATTGTGTAACAAGTAAAAATCATCCATTGAAGATTTCTAATCGACAAATAGAGGGCTTCCATCCAACTACAACATCATCAAGGCATTTAAGAGACATCAGCACCAACAACATCTAAAAATCGACAAATCGTTCAAGGTAAGACTCATTCTGTTTATCGCCAATTCCAATATTCTGAATTCTTCAAACTATATATGACCTTTACTCACTCTCCTGTCAAACAACCACCCATTACCATGGCAACTAAAGAAGTCACAAACTTAAAACGTCGTCGCGGAGACATTAAAAGTAGAATCACGCGATTAAATACATTTATTACAAATTCTAACGAATCTACTAACAACGAGCAGATTTAAACCAGAGTTGAAGCCCTTACCGACAGTTTTAATTCAATTTACACAATACACGAAGATTTACTCGAACATGATAAAGACAACGCAGAAGATCACAATAAAGAAGTAATTGAAATTGAAGAATATTATTACAATACAATCGCATCAGCGCGCAAGATTATACACGATCGTACAGCTAAAGTTGACAAAAACGTTCGTGATCAGCAACAAGCTTTATCTATTCAGTACAACAACAACCCTTCTCAAAATAATGCTCCAGTGGCAATTATGAAACCACACATTCGACTTCCAGAAATATCTATTCCTAAATTCGATGGTAATATTGAAAAATGGCAATCATTTCGAGATATGTTTGTATCTCGAATCGGTAATACCAAATCTATTGCGGGAGTAGATAAAATAACATATTTACAAAATAGTTTAACCGGAAAAGCAGCTCGTGCAATAGAAGCAATCGAACCAACGGAAACTAGTTACAAGATAGCCTGGGATATTTTACAAAGGAAATACGATAATACACGTAAAGCTATGCTGAAGCACTGGTCAATTTTAAACAACTATCCTCGGTTACAAAGGGATACTCCGGAAGCATCAAATGACCTGATCGACATCTTCAGGCAACATTTACGTGCCCTTAAATCCTTGGGTGAGCAGGTAGAAGAATGTAACGGGTGTATTTTATATATCTTACTCACTAAAATTAATAATCATACCAAAATTCAATGGGAAACTACGCTATCCGATAACAAAATGCCAAAATATACTTCTTTGATTGAATTCTTAGAAAAACGTGGTAATTGCTCAGAGTATACATCTGAGTCAAAAGAAAACCCACAAAAATATAATCGTGATTTTAAACCAAACGGTAAACTTCAAAATCAACCAAACAGTAAGTCATTTGTGACTACTAATAAGGTTAATAATTTGAATAACAATAATCAACAAAATCTATTAATTTCTACGTCTAATCCAACATCAACCACAGCTATTCAGAACACATACCCATGTCCCATCTGTAAAGATGCACACACAGTTTACAAATGCAAAACATTTATCTCATTGCCCATAGAGCAAAGAATTCAATTAACAAAAAAAGCAGGTCTATGCTACAACTGCTTAGGTGTAGGTCATCTATATAATGATTGTAAAGGAAGTCATTGTCGACATTGCAACCAGAAACATCATACCTTTCTTCATATGAACAAAACGCCTACAGTCCACAATGATGCCTTATGACTACACTCAGGTATGATCAAGTCATTAAGCATCGAAACCCCAACAAATGACGTGATTCCGACGGCCTCATTCCATATCATCGACAAAAATAAATCAAAAATATTTTGTCGAGCAATTATCGATACTGGTTCTTCTACTAATTTTATTTCAAGTGATCTTGCATCAGTCTTAAACTTACCACAGAAGAAATGTCATGTACCTATTGGTGCATTAAATGAATTATCTACAGTAGCTAATCAATGGATTACTACAACTATCTATTCTAACAATAACAAATATAAGAAAACTATCGATTTTTTAATCGTACCAATAATAACGTCAACTCCAGATCAACAAATCAATCGTCAAAACATCAACATTCCCGCAAACATCAATTTAGCTGACCCAGACTTTTACAAGCCAGCTCCAGTACAATTGTTACTCGGTGCAGGTATATCCTTATCTCTCCTTTGTGTTGGACAAATAAGACTATGTCAATCGCCCTATCCAGACTTATACCTGCAGAAGACCCTTGCTGGATGGATAATAGGAGGAACTATACCAGAATTATTCAACAACTTTTCAAAATGTAATTTAACAACGATACAAAATGACATAGAGAGATTCTGGGAAATCGAAGAAGTTACTAATATCAAACACTTATCTAAAGGCGAGGCAATATGCGAAGAACATTACAAGAAACATGTTACTCGTAATGCAGACGGCAGGTACGTAGTAGCACTTCCTTTCAATGAAAAGAAGACACAACTTGGATCATCACGTAGCATGGCTTTAAAACGATTGTTTAGTATCGAAAAACGATTTAAAAAGGAACCTAATCTATATGAACAATATAAAGCGGTCATTGATGAATACATCGAATTAGGACACATGATCAAAATAAAAGGGGAACCGGAAGACGGTTTTTATCTACCCCATCATGCCGTAATCAAGAATTCAAGTCAAACAACGAAAGTACGAGTGGTCTTCGACGGCTCTGCAGCGTCCAGCACAGGTGTCTCACTCAACGACGCACTGGAGGTAGGGCCCGTTATACAAGATGATCTGCTGTCTTACGTTCTTTGGTTTCGTATACCTGAATATTTAATAACTGGAGACATTGAAAAAATGTTCCGACAAGTTCTAATAAGAGAAGAAGATCAAAAATATTTACGTATCTTGTGGCGAGAACAAGATGGAACAATCTCAACATCAATTAACTACTGACACTTCCGGACTCGGTCCAGCCTCATTTATCGCTATCAGATCTATCCATCAATTATGTGAAGACGAAAAACATCGATATCCAAGAGCAGCTGCTAGTCTGAAGAGACGTCTTTATGTAGATGACTACATAGACGGAGACAAAACAACTGAAGGAGCAATTTAACTAAGAGACGAAGTTATTGCACTTCTTAAGGCTGGTGGTTTCAATCTTAGACAATGCGCATCCAATTCAACCAAGGTGTTACAAGACTTACCTGACTGTAGCATAAACAAGCAATTACAAGACAAAAACGACCCAACCCTAAAAGCCTTAGATATGTATTGGGACTCACAACAAGATAAAATAATCTACACTGTCAAGTCTATTTTCAAATTATCTTCAACTACAAAGAGATTTATTTTTTCTGAGATCTCTAAAATATTTGATCCTTTAGGTCTTTTAAACCCGGTAATAGTTACTATAAAAATATTAATGCAAGAAATTTGGAAATTAAAATTAGACTGGGATGAATCAGTACCAATGGGAATTCAAACCGCTTGGGATTCATTTACTGATCAATCAACAATACTTAATGATATATCGTTCGATCGTAAAATGTTGCATAATAAACCAGTTAAAATTCAACTACATGGTTTCTGTGACGCAAGTGAAAAGGCTTACGGAGCTTGCATATATTTAAGATCAACCAATAAAAACGGTAACGTGAAGATTGGATTACTTTGTGCCAAATCAAGAGTTGCTCCTATCAAAACTGCTCAAACTATCCCAAAATTAGAATTGTGCGCCGCATTACTTTTAGCAAGTCTATATTCAAAGGTGAAATCATCTATCGACATCCATATTAACGAATCAATATTTTGGACGGATTCTATGATAACTCTTCATTGGATTCGTAAAACGCCTCACATGCTTAAAACATTTGTGGCTAATCGAGTATCTGAGATACAATCTAAAACAGAAGCCACCAATTGGAGGCATGTACGTACGTATGACAATCCAGCTGATCTATTATCTCAGGGGATGCTACCTGGAGAGTTTGCCCGAGCGACTATATGGAGAAAAGGACCAGTGTGGCTTTCCGAGAGAGAAGAAGGATGGCCTAAACAACCTTCGAATCTAGATATAGAATTAACAGAGATACCTGAGCTCAGAAAAATCACTTGTTTAATAACTAAAACAATTGACGACGATATCCTTCATCGATATTCATCATACTCGAAATTACAACGCATTATTGCACTATGTCTTCGTTTCAAAATTTCAAATAAAAATAAGGGTGATATCAAAATCTCAGAACTTCAAGATGCTTCAATTATTACACTAAAATTAGTACAACAACAAGCATTTTCAAAAGAGATATTATGCATTCAACAAAAATGGGCAATTTACCAAAGGAACGAATAACTATGGGTCGAGCATTTATCCATACAGGAATAGATTATTGTGGACCGTTCTTCATAAAAGAGAAAAAATTTCGTAATAAGAACAGAATAAAAATATATGTAGCGATTTTTATTTGTCTTGCAACTAAGGCGATTCACGTTGAAGCTGTTAGTGACCTCAGTCAGAGAGTTTTTTAGGAGCTCTACGAAGATTCATTGGAAGACGAGGACTGTGCGCTTCAATTCATTCCGATAACGGCACAAATTTTGTTGGTGCCAACAATGAGTTAAAGGAATTAGCTGAGTTATTTGCATCTGACCAACACAAACTTCAAGTGAACAATTATTTAACACTTAAACATATATCCTGGCATTGTATACCTCCTCGATCTCCTCACATTGGAGGAATTTCGGGAGGCAGCTGTAAAATCTTTTAAATATCATCTAAAACGAGTAATGGGAAATGAACTCTATACTTTTGAACAATTTAATACGCTGACTACAGAGATTGAGGCTATTCTCAATTCGCGACCATTAACAAATATTTCCATTGATCCTAATGATCCTGCTCCTCTCACTCCTGCTCACTTTCTTATTGGCGATTCTCTTATGAGTCTACCTGAAAACAATTTTATAGATACTCCATCGAATCGATTATCTAGTTGGGAACAAATCCAAAAAATCAAGCAGCATTTTTGGGAAAGGTGGCACAAGGAGTACCTACATCAATTAAATATCAGACATAAATGGCAGACAGGAGAGCATCTGATCAAAGAAGGCTCAATTGTCATTATTCGAGACGATAACATACCACCTCTTGAATGGCGCCTGGGAAGGGTGTTAGAGGCTTGTGAAAGCGCTGACGGAGTGATAAGAACAGTGCGAGTAAAAACATCTACTGGTGAACTAATCCGTAATGTAAAGGGACTAGCGCCATTACCAATAGATAGAGACATTAATGACTAAAGGACAATAAGATATTTTATTGCTTAATATTTATCATAGATTTTCATAAGTTTATATTTTTTTTTTTTTGGTGTTTTCTCAAATAATCAATTTTATTATAAAATCAATTAGTTGATCGTACAATTCTCAACCGGGGGAGTGTAGCGTTTAACATTATCTTAAACTTTATTTATAATTATTTAAGTATATTTTCTCAGGAACTTTCAACCTTTTTATGGTGATTTATGGTCATAAGCCGACTTTGTACCGTGCTTATATTTCTATTTTTTGCATTGGACTAAGATTAGAAAAACTCTTGGGTTTTTTCTCACATAAAATGCGTCTCCTTTTTTTAATCCTCAGTAAAACAATTTAGATATTCCTACTTCAAACTTTCTTAATTTTAAATAACATTTTGAGAACATATGTTACTTTTTTTATTCTACGAATATTTTCGTACAGTCTTTAAGATCCTCCTTCCTACTCCCATAATAATACATGACCAATACTTTTTAATTAAACAAAATCAACCACACCTTTTCTGCCCTTTCCTATTTTTACTAAGTACACTGAGAATTTCTGTCAAAAACCTTAAGTAAAAAATCGACACACTTCTAACTGAGAACTGGAAGTCGCCGGTCTTCGACTATCCGTTGATCTCTATCAATATCCAACAATCTATATCTATTCATTTATATCTATTTATCAAAAACGAGTGCATCAATGAGTTAAGTTTATTAACGAGTTATCAATAAGTTCAAGTTTAACAATTTATAATTATATAATTCAAATAAGTGCGTTTTTTATCAATTAAAATATAATAGTAATTATTAAGTGAAATTCAACTTCAATTTATTTACAAATACCCTCACTCCATTAATTTGTAGTACGGGAATTATAACAGTGCTGTAGTTTGCTATACTGTCCTGTGTTCTTTGGCTTGTTGTTGGCATCCTCTTCAGTCCTGGATACTTTGCGTCATTGATCAGAGTTGTTGTATGCAGCTTCTGTGGTTCGGAAGTCTTTTGTCTTCTTTTCTCTTGGGCTGCCTAAGTATATCAAAGGTAGCTTTGATGAACTGAGCAGCCGGTGTAGCTTGCTGGGTGATTTTAGCTTGCAATTACTACATTGTAGAGCATCTTTTTTCTTTTTCTTACAGTTTTCAGATTTGTGAGGCCCTGAGCATTTAGCACATCGTGGTTTATTGTGACAATGGCTAGATTCATGTCTAAATTGTTGACAGTTATAATATAACACTGTGTGACTATTTTCGGATTTCGATATAGTTCGACTCTGACATCTACGTTGCATATGTATATAAGGGAGTAAACACTTTTGAGATCTGTTTCTAGACCCATCGATTCAAATTAAAAAGGAAATTCATTAGTTAATTCTTTCCTTTGTCCCGGGACAAGACCCGGGTTCTAGAATGTTCGGCGCGGAGTGGGAAATTTTGGGTACTGCGCTCCAATAACATGGCTGTATTGAGAGTAGAGAGGGTCAGATAAAGATAGTCCAATGAGAAGTCTTGTTTGGGACTGGAGGGAGTAGAGTTGTCGCTGCAATGCTTCGAGGTGCAATGGTCCACGCAAAGTTGATGAGTTGCGGACTCTCTCCATAGACCGCGCGACGTTAATCACTTACTTTTGAACACAAAATATCCGTAAAAAAATTCGATTCAATTGATCAAATGTTTATCGATAAAATTTGGTGTGACGCTTTTCGGGCACAGATTTGTAAAAAAGGGGCGCTACGTTTCACACTTTTTTGTGCGCGAACATATTTTTGTAATTGCACACACCCAAAATTCATGAAAAAAGAGCACTATTTATCACACTTTTGTGTACGTGGGTATATTTTTGCAATTGCACACAAAATTTATAAAAAAAGAGCACTATGTCTCACATCTTTTACTGTATATATCAATCTTATGTATTTTCGAATTAAATATTTAATGAATGAAAGGATAAATGTTTACAAAAATATAATTTTAATCATTTTTTTTTACTATTATTTTAACCATAAAAATTTTGATGTAATGAATTCATATTTTCAGTATGTCTATTTTCAGAATAGTCTGTCCGTTGATATTTTATTCTTTATTTTCATATTATTTCCGCAGATATTTTGTCTGAGGATAAATTGTCTTGTGGACATTCTGTCACGGATATAATGTTACGCAACCTTATATTATATTATGGTCTATCCACAAAAAATCACATAAAATATTGCTTTGAAAACTTTTCGACGCTGATATATTTTGAACTAATCAATCTATTTTGATCTTCAAGGTGACAATCGTTCAGCCGTTTCAACGATATTTAGAAAAAAACCATTTTTAGCATTTTTTTCTCCAACGACATCTCTCGAATAAAATAACCGATTGAGATAACTGAGGCGGCACTAGACGCATTTTTCGGAGTTTTAGAGCTGATAAGATTTTGAAATCAATTGATTGAGTAATTTCTGAGAGACTTCCAAAAATCTAAAAAAAATTTTTTTTTGTAATTCCTCTATACCTTAGTGTCTAATCGATGGACCAATCTGAAATTTTCAGGAATGTTAACGGCCAACAGGCTCTTTTGATTGCCGCAAAAACCGTTCCGATCAGTTAATTAATTAAAACGTTAACACACATCCATACACACACATGCGCGTGCGCGCGACCACGCACACACCCATACTGATACTCAGAAATCATTTTGAAAATGGTCAGAATAGCTTCCTAGGATCTCCAACCACCTACATCTGATAAATAGTCGGTTCTAGATAATCGGACCGAAACGAATAACTTCCCGAGTTTTGAAAATTTTTAATTTTTTCAGCAGGAAAATAAAAACAACAATCTACTTCACTTTTAACTTCTCACTAAGAAAATTGAAAATTAAAAAAAAAAAAAAGGAAACTATTGGTTTCGGTGCGATTTTCAAAAACCGCGCTTTGAACAGATCTTGACGTTTTGTATTGTTTGTTCTCAAAGATCATTAATTAATAATCAATTAATGAAATGTTTGTGTTAATTGGATAATGATGAAAATATTTCAACATTATTTTGCTATTTTATAACTTGCCACTCAGAGAAAACTTTCAATATATCACTTGAATGTCAGATATACCGTGTCATGTCCATTTCTAGAATTTACCTATAAATTGGTAATTTCTTTTGTCACAATAAATGATTTAAACTAATTACCTCATAAATTCTAATGTTTATGATCCAACTGAAAAAAATTGACACTCTCTCTGTTTAATGTATTAAATTAGCATTGAATTCCTCTTTCATATCTTTTGTCTCTAAATTTTAACAAATTTTTTAATTTGAATTTGTGTGAATCGAACGCCATGTTCGTTGAGATTTATAAAACGTCAAGTAAACCATCTTGGAAGTACGTCACCTGAGTAATATTTGCAAACACTGAGTTGATAAAAAAGTGCCAAAAGTTCGTGTCATGTTAGAACTTAATTTAAAGAAGGTATGTCATAAATTTTCTTGTCGATTCCGTGGTATTGATAAACTTCATTAACTATTAATTTTTTCTGAAGAAAATATTAAATTCTTGTACTTAATACCAGTCTCAACTTTACAGTAAATGGATATTATCAAATACATAACCAAATAATTACAGTTGTTATTTAAAATGAAACTGTCAGTACCGTGTCTGTGAGTACCATGTAAAAGAATAATAAAAATAGTGTATAGTTATAAAAATAAGTTGTAAAATTATTTTAATCATTAATTGTAATTCTTCTTCAATACAGATGGCACTAATACTTCGTGCTAGAAAGCTAACCGGTACAAGTGACAATCAATTTATTCAATGTTTATTAATTTAATTAATTTATTTATTTTGTAGTAAATTCTATAAATTAGATTATAGTTGCTATAAATTATGAAGTTAATCGTTATAATTGTTATTAATTATCATTCATGTGTTGAATAATTATTAAAAAAACAGTTTAAAAGTGTTATAGCAGAATTTATAAAAAACTTTAATAATTTTCTCACACAATTTTTACCCAATTTATTTTATATCAGTACCATGGAACGCAAAATTTGAAATTTGTTTCTTGTTCTTGACGCTTTCAAGTTGTAGTAAAATACTCTCAGATTTTTATTTTCACAGTAAAATAGATAAATAATGTGCATAAAAAAATTGAAAAAGTTTAACTTCGAAATCTTAAAATTTTTAACAAAAGAAATCACAGTTAGAACGGAATCACCCATATGCTGTAACTTTTGAACGGATGAGCCGGTATGGCTTTTTGAGGTGGCATCCAAAGCGGCTCATTAATTCCAACAATTTTTAAGATTGAGCATAATCGGTAAAGAACGTTCGGAGATATTTCAAAATAAAATTATTTCAAAATTTTTTTTTTCGGATAACTTGTGATGATCTTGATGGATTGATTCCAAAATCTTATCAGTTCTAAAACATTATACGTCGCATTGAATACCACCTAAATCATCAAAATTAGTTCATTAGTTAACAAAAAAAAAATCATTATCCAAAGAATTTCAAGAAAAAATTTTTTCCTAATAAAATCCAAGTAGTTATACTTATTCTCCAAAAAAAGACGTCTGCTAAAATTTGAGCCCTTAATATTAATATTAAATACTCCCTAAATGCAGTTTACTATTTCTCATTTAAATAACACGGGGAAATTTAGTTTTATATCAATTATTAGCTAATTATTGTACCAAAAAGGCCAATACATGTTTTTATTAGAAATTCGAAGATCTCATAGACTTTCACTAAATTTACTCTTTCAATAGTTATTCAACGTCAAATTTAAATTCATAGTAAATTTCAGTATTATTGAACGTTCCCGATGAAAATATCCGTTTTATACGAAATGCTGTAGGACATTATTTGTAAACCATTTTATTTCTAATATATGGTCTTCGACCAAGTTTCTAAAATTCAGCAATACTTTTTAGTCATCTACATCTAAATGTCAATTTCTTAAAAATGATTGTGTACTGAGTATTATTGCCCAGTTTTGAAACCGAAAATGATAGATTTTTTGATTATACAGAAAAAAAATCCTCGAATGAAAATAAATATTCTTGATTCAAAAAAACTATTTTAAGAACCTGAATTTTTTTGAATTAAGTAGAAATTTCCTCTGAGCAAGATGAATTTTCTTTAACCAAGACAAATTTTCTTGGCTCAAGAAAATCTTGGTTTGGTTCCCGAAAATGTTTGCCTTTCAAAATATTTTCCTGACCCAAGATAACTTTTTTTCTGTGTAAAAGTAATTTACATATGATTAACAAAGCACACAAGAAAGAATCATATCTCAGTGAACATGGCAACATAACGGAGACGACAGATTCGTATGAATACGCAGATCTAACTAGATTTAATCATGTCTGATATTGTATCCAGCCCAGATTTAATTATATCTGATTAGATCTGACCAGATATAAGCGGTGGTTGGCCAGATACAATTAAATCTGATCATATCTAAATATTAGATCTGATCAGATATAAATAGATCTGCCAAGATATAATTTAATCTGATCAGGTATAATTATATCTGGTCAGATCTTAATCATTTTCCCCGGGATAAAATCGAAAACATAAGGTTACGTTAAACGTAAATAACGTATAAAACACATGTGACGCACAATTTCACACTTATTTACGTAACATGGTTACGTAACATAATGAACGTAAATGTGATGTTAATGTGACGTACATGTTACAGTGTTGATATAGTGGTGATGTAATTTGAATATCATATTTACAAAACATTGTGATAAAGGTGGCATCGGACTAGTGCTTTTTTTTTACTACTACTTATTTTCTGGCTATAATTATACTTAAAACTATTGTGATTATTATGATTATTATAACTAGTGTAATTTTTTTCTATTTCTTATATCTATCAATGATTTTTTCTATTTCTACTACTCTAATTACTATTGTACTTAAATGACTATTACTTAAATTTATTTCTCATTACTATGACTTAATTGCGATTGTGATTATTATTACTAGTATGAACTCTTTTGGACTAATTACTATTGTGGTTTACTATTACTATTATCTTATATTACTATTACTTATGACTAAACCTAGAACTATGGTGCTTACTCTAGTTACTATTGTACTTAAAAACTATTTTGTTTTAACTATGACTACTTAATGTTATTTTATTACTGCTGTGATTCTTATCCTGCTACTAAAAACTATTACTATAACTATGATGATTTATTATTATTTACTATGGCTGTGTTTTATTATTACTAAGATTTTGTGTGAGATTACATTTGTACGAGTGTATAGTATGATAATATGAATACGCGCCGAATGAAAATTATTCTTTAATATTTATCTAATATTATCTATTAAGTCCTGAGCCAGCGAAATCAAAGGGAAAAGAAAAAATCATAAAAAATGATTCCATATGAATCTTTCAAAAGATTTGAGAGATTGAAAGAAATATAAAATAAGACAAAATATAAGAAATAATATGTGAGAGTTTAAATTTAATTAAAGTTTTAATCGTCTATTCTCTCATTCTCTTTCCATTTGCTCGACTCACCGTCACGAGTGTGTGAGCCACACGGCTTATTTCTCCGTATTCGGTATTTACTCAAACGCTTAAACGCATTCTTTTTCTTTCGCTTCATGATTTCGTTTGATAAAAATTATTTCTTTCAATTGTCGTTGACTTTATCGCTCAGAACTTAGAAGAATTTCAGTCTCTTGAATATTATTTCATCGGTTTCTGTTTCCCTTTGATTTTGTCACTTGGACTTAGAATAATTTTTCTCTCGCCATTCTTGCACGAGCGACACTAGAGGGCGATGACACGAAAGCTTTTCATAATTGCGGCAGACGGGCCAGGTAATAAGACCGCTCGGGAAAGCCCGTGAAGGCAACTCGTTCTCTGAGCTAGAGCCTAGGGGTGACAACTACTTACCCTCGTGGCAACCTGGGGGTACCAGTAACCGGTGTAATAGATCGCGTATTATTATTGGGATAGTTTCATATAGCACGCCGCGTAATTAATGGATTAAATTTGTAACTAAGCAATAAAGAGGTTGTCACGTAACGATTCAAATTATTTAATTTTTATTTAGTTATAAGTTGAATATTTTGATTTTATATTTGAATTTGAGTCGTTACGCGGGCATTTCGCCATTTCGCCGATGGAGACAGCGGTCCGTGCACGGTGCTAGCGCATGCGCGCTGCGCATATGAGAGCACGTGTGAGAATGAATTTTATTTTATGATTTAAAAATACAAATAATTGGTTTATATTAATTTTAAGTTTTTGTTTATGATTTTGAGACAGTTGGGATGCATAATCCAGCGTAACATTATGCCCCAACGATTGTCTAGTGTATTATTTTATTTAAACTTGTCATCCGACTAAGGATGTCAGTTGAGTTGAAAATATTGACCGCCGGGTAACGGTAAATCGATACCTAGGCTACATTCCCGACGTCAATTTGATAAATTTTAAATAATTATTATTTCAGTACCGGGTAAAATAAAAATAGGAATAAGTTGTAAATAAGTATTTCATATATTTAATTGATTAATCATGTGTCATTCAGGTACTAAAGAATTATTTTTATATTTTAATTTAATACTAGACCCCGGGCTACTAGAAATAATTATAATGGTAATTAAGGGCGACGGTGGTGCCACGTGTGCGACGACCAACAGGTGGAGGTTGAGAGAATTAATTCAGAAAGATACGGACGAGCAGTGTGCATAGACGCTAAACCTATACTATTGTGAATTAATTATTCGGTTTGATAAGGATGAAGATCATTAATAAAGTTCACCGAGTGAACTCGTTAAAATTGGTTTCAATCCATTCTGTTTTTGTTATTGGAGATTGCTAATTTTGAGTAAGTACTTTGAATTTCTTTCACGGCATGTACTTTTCACGTGTTTACCTCCCCTGGTAGTTATTGGTCGCCGCGGCGAGGGGAAATTAATTTGTTCATAAAGAATTATTGAAGGATACATGATTTATATTATATATAATTATCGTTAATTACCATTATTGTTTATTATTGGTGAATATATTCTGATATTTCTGCGTATGTATATGTATATATATGAGTTGAGTGCAGCGTGGTGAAACGTTGCCGGTATACATATATATACACTTATAGCATATATATCCATAGAGCGCATACTGTACTTGAGTAAATTCCTCAAGTGCTGATATCATCGCTCGGGTGAAAAATTCTCACTCGGAATATTTGAAGAAAAAAAAATATTAAGCATTATTATATGTATTTATTATTATTTATATTTATTATTATCTAAAATAATTAAGTAACTTTGTATTCTTTGATTCATCTATCTATGCGTACCCCAGCGGTCAAAAAAAGTATTAATGAGATTTTATTCTAAAATTATAATTTAACTTTATTTTAAAAAAATTTACAAATTTGTTTAATACCGAGGAATTTATTATTTAGAGTGTGAGTGAGGATAAATCCCGTATCTTTCTCCCTCTCACAATTGCTGAGAGAGTGAATGAAATATAGATATTATTATTATTTATCATCTTGAGAATTTAAGAGAAATTATTGTTTCTTTTATTCAATATTAAAATCAATATTGTTAGTTAAATTAAATTATATTTATTTTGGGTTATTAAGTTTATATAATTTATTTTGATAATCACCGAGTGTCATTATTGTTATAAATTTACCAGGAATTAAATATTGTGTAAAATATTATTAAATTTTATATTGTTTATATAAATTAAAATTCGGAAACCAACAGCTGTCGGGGAAAATTTAATATTTATTTTCCCTGGATCTTTTCCTACTGCTTTATTTTACTTTCCTGATCTTATTTATTATTTGGATATAATTATTTATTATATATTTACTATTTTTCCTTTTTTATTATTCACTTTATTTCTCTCGAGTGTTTGTCCGCTTCGTAACGAGTCACTTGCTCGGATTTTCCCTCGTAGATTTTCCCCTGAATTAAATTTTGTCCGTTTTGGGATAAACGGTCTGGCGCCTGCGTGCACTAACCCAGCCTGAGGAGCTGGTCCAGACACGACATTTAATTATTATTTATATTCTGACAAATATCAAAATCTATTATATTATTTTAATTTGATCTCAGTATTTAATATTGTTTATTATTATTTATTATAATTATTATTATCACGCGTGGGCGACCTCATACGCTATATTGAGAGATTTCGCGTCTCCGTCGCGAAAATTCAGTAGGTATGCGTTATAAGGTTATTCGTATCTAAATAAGTAATTATTGTTCAAAGAATCGTCGATTAAACATTTGTTGTATCTAAACAAATACTTGTTGTTCACGAATTGTTAGTTTACTAGTATCTGAATGAATATTTGTTCATTTTTAAAAAAGTTTTGTTTTAAATTTCCGTTTTGAAATACCCTGGACACCGGCAAGTATATCTGGGCCGGAAATTAGCCGTTACAACATCGAAGTCATAAAAAAATATAAATTTTACGTTGAGGTTGTATTACAGTGATTTCACAAAGATATCAAATTCTGTTAAATAGTCCGTAGCACTTTTATGCGCTAGAAATTATAATATTGGGTAGATTGAAAAAAAAGTCATGAAAGAAAAAATGTAAGAGATATTAATTTATAATTTATTGTAGCTCGTTCTATCACGATGCCGTTGAAATGATGATTGTAAAGTAAATGATTGTAATGTAAAATTTTATGCATAAATGTGATAAAATGTGTCGATGTAACATAAATATTACTATTTCTTATAATAATATAACTATTTCTTATATAAGAGTGCTGGAACAGTATGAACATAGCCCGAACATTAAATTGCGATGTTAATATGAAGATAAAATAGAATCGCTAAGATTATGTCATTCATAAGTAAATTTTGCTATGTAATTTTGGGGTAGTATCTAGAATGTAAAGCTAACGTTACAATGTGGTGTAAATATAACGTCACATTTAGACCACCAATATGATGTCACTCGATAAGTAATATGTATATAATTTTAATGGGACATTTACATCACAAATTTTACGTACAATTCATATTACAATTTATATCATCAGAATATGAAGTCAACGTTGAATTTCTTACGATAAGTGTGTTCTGAGTGTCATATCACTGTTGCGTTGGTATGTTCAGTAGGATGCTGTTTTAAATGAGAATCGAAGATTAAGATTTTCAGTTTTTACTCAGAAACCATTTACTTAATGTTGAATAAAACTTCCTAAACATGAATGAATACTAGCAATAGGAAACTTAACGAAAACAAGCATATAATTCGTTCTCGTGCGCTTTGTTAATCATAATCAGATATTATTGACTTTGAGTCAAAAAAATCTATTGTTTTCGGTTTTAGAACTGGTCAAAAATTGTCAGGACATGATTTTTCTTAGAAAATTGCTATTTAAAGGCAAATAACTAAACCCGAGAAAAAATTATGAGATCTGACCATTTATAATTTGATATGATCATACATAGTGTTACGTTCTGACTCTCATTAAATTTAAATAAAAATTTTAGAATTTTTTTTTTTTAGTTATAACGTTCTCCTCTATTTTACGCGTCCCACGGCGGAGTGTGGTTGGCGCTCAATAGCCGTTATGGCTCTCCGCTGGTGAAAAATATCTGAAAATAAAATAATAACTACCAAAAGTCCCACCTGGAGATATCCCGAATCTCCCTGGACTCACAGCTCTGCTCAGGCTGGGTTAGATATCCTAGTTGGGCGCCAGTTCGTGTGCCCCACGAACAAAATTAACTCAAAATAAATACAACGGAGAAAAATGAAAATGAAAATAAAAATAAATGACAGGGTAACAGTTTCAGATTTTAGGAAAAGGAAAACAAGAAAAAGATAGCAGTATTGTAAATAAATAAAATTTAAAATAATACCGGGTTGATGACCATTTGTTCCAAATTATATTTTAAATTATAAATTTAACACTCAGTTGTATCGCATATCCAAAATAACAATATCAAAATAAAATAATAATAATAGTTTACTTACAAACTAGTACTGGTATGCATATACAAATAAAACAAATAATAATGAATAGGCAATAAATATCTTAAACACAAAATAGCTTATCGCATGTGAATAATGCTATTACTTGCCCGTGATTTTCACAGATATGAATAATGGTAACTAATAATAACCGCGAAATAATAATTTAATACTTGACAGCGTATCAAATCACTCGCACGTGATATTTCCAAAATATAAATAATAAGATAATCTTTGAATACTTTACGTAAACAATTCTCGTAAATTAAACCACTGGTGAATCTTACGCATTATTCACACCAGTAATATTATTTAAACAAAATAATACCTATACCAACAATTATCAGAATCAGTAATAATTATAATATAATATTTAGAAGCTCTTGTATCAGTCACACGTGATAAAAAATATAATAGTAACGCAGGAAAATAATAATCATAGCAGTAATAATTTACATTAATAATAAATGATAATGAAAAATAACCAAATATTTATCACACTCAATATTTGGTAATGATAAAATAATTTTGAATATTTTTTACTGATTGTATTAGTATTTACTGGGCACAATAGTCACGCATTCCATCATATGCTTATAACAAATTATTACTACTCAGAATTCACTATATCTCTTACTCTTATGCTATAGACAAATGATCATCAACTCGGGAACCAAATTACACGCCAATGTATTAGCCAAAAAAAGGACTTACAGTTTACGTATTATTCAACTCCCTTGGTTGCACGCTAATACGGTAAATGTATTTTCCTTTATGCGGTTTATCAAAATGCTCAAATAATGCCCATGGGTTTATATTATCTACTCAAATTACCAAATGGCGACAAATTTATAATTTTCTTAATGTAACAGAGCACACACGCTACTCTTACAGAGACTTTCCCACGTCTGACCATGGCAGCACGTGAATCTCATCCCGGCACCTAGGACGACGCAATTTTGTCGTATATCTCACTTTGACCAATGAAGATATACAACTGTCGCATGTTATTTCTTTACAGTACCACCAACGTACTACATAACTTTGGCCGTGTAATTTATCAAGTTCCCGACGCTAAACGACTAGTTGCATCGTTCATAATTACTTGATCAATGATTTATTTACCAAACTAGTAGATTTATTTATAATAAATAAATTTACTGATGCCAACTATTGCGTTGACGCGCATGCGCCAACCAATCAAAATAACCATAAGCACATAATTGAAATGCGCAACTATTTCTCCCAGCGCTATAAAAATCAACATATATGCTCACATTAAGCAGTGAAATCTTCTGATTCGAATACAATTTATACCTAACAAATCAATAAAGTATTATTAACGCCATAATTAAAACAAAATCTTACATGTAAACAAACAATAATTATAAAAACAATGTCGGATGAGACGTGTGAGCAGCGTGTGCTGTCCTCTGTTAGTCACCGACCGGATGCGAGACTGCCGCGATATTTAAATATCGTAACAAAGTCTCGAATTATTTATTCGCCGCTGTGGGCGAATGAGTATTCGACACTCCTTAGAATCATAAATAAATAATAAATAAATAAATCGTTACTTTGTTGGCGATATTATTTTTATTCATCACCAACAATATAACGGAAATTTCTTGCGATAAGAGAATCACCGTGGCTCACGGGTAGTCTTAACAAAAGACGACGCATGAGACCCAGACCACGACGATTCTCTCATAGGAAACCTAAGATGCAACATTAACACTTTTGATAATATATAATACCAAGGAGCAACAGAATCAACGCAGTCGATTACAAGATCTAGTAGAGCTAAGAACTCTACACAAACCTGCTGGCTTGATCTTGTCACTCGGACTTGAAGGCAAAATATATATCCGTATTTTATTAAAATACGCACTTCTTATTTTAAACTTTGGGCGCTGTCACCGGTAGCCTAATATTCTCACCTGTTCTGAGCGCTGATACCGGCAGCCTAAGCACTTTCTTTCTACATCCAAAATTCATGCCGAGAAGTCGAAGGCCAGGCCAAAAGGCCTAATTCCGCCGGATCATTCGAACGATCCACGAGGATCTCGGTCGTTCAGTTCACCAACGCCCCCACCTAGAGATCGTTGCCGAGGAAGTCCTCCTCGATCCGGTGACGTTGGTCGTTCCAAAACCAGTCAACGAGTTACCAAGTTTGGGTATCGCGTTAAGTGAGGTTCGTGAGTCGTTGAGCTCTTGTGTCGTTAAGCCGTCGAGCTCTTGTGGTGTGATCCAACAGCTGGAGTCCCTCGTCCTTACGGAGAAACCGGGTCTTCAAAGCCCTTCCTGCGCAGAGGAGGATTCACGGGAGAATCCAGTCTTCTGGACTGCTATCAGTAAGGGTTGGCAGTTGGTTCCAGTGGACGTTCCATCCGTCCATTCGCCTAGGAGAAGCATCCCTTTTCACGACCCTCGTTACGGGTATTACTCAGAGGCCTATTTCAAGGCCACCGGTCGAGACGAGTACGCACCAACAGAGGCGAAGAAGGTACGCAAGAAAGGGATTATTCGGGCTGATTTATGGGGCCCATACTCTCCACCATGGTGAGTAAAGAATTCTTTTTTACATAAAATAAAAGAAGGTCAACAGCTGACGCACCTAGGGTCTATTGACACCCTAACGACGTCAATCTGGTCAAATTAAAAAAATTCAGTCTGATTAACATATAAGTCAGAATGTAATAATAGTTATATCTAATTATGTCCAAATATTTCTATGATTATATAAAATTATATTTAAGCATGCATAGTTATTAGGGTGTTTCAAAAAATAACAAATATTTTTTTCTTCTCAGAAACAGGTTCAAAAGTTTCATTTAGGTATAAAAATACGCCCGTAAAAATTAGAGCTCTTAACCCTTAACGGCCACACCTCACCCAGGCCACATAACGCCCACACGGGGTAACTCCCTTTTTTTGAAAGTTTTTTGACGAATTTATTTGAAAGGTATAATACCTCTAATTCCACTTTTTTTAAGCCTGGGGTGACTAGTTAAGAGGTTCCGCTTCCCACTTCTCTATTTATCATAAGAATAACATGGAAAAATTTTTTCTTGCGTCTTCTGATTATTATAACTGGCTAACGATGCGCCATAGGAAAAATCTGTTGACATATTGCGTAGAAAATTGAATTCTCTGCAAGAAAAGTCTTTTATGGTTTTTTAATAAATGCACTCGTTCAAATGTAACTTGAACTTGAATTCGAATTTCTATTAGATTTTCAGATTTTTTTACTTTTCCGGCGAAACTATCGAACTTAGGGATCATCCATAAATGACGTCACACGTTAATGGGGAAGGGGAGTATTACCAAAGTGTGACATAGTGTAACAAGGGGCATGGGGGGGGGGGTCAAGTGTTTTGTGACGCCATATGTTAAAATTTAATATACTAAAATGCGAAGTTTAGATGAGAATAAAAAACTTTAAAAAGTTACAAACTCGATCTGTATTTATGAATATTTTAGCATTCTCGCTATGAGATTGGTGAATTTTATGTTGATTTTATTAGATTATTCAATAAAAATAAGTAAAAAAATGAAAATAGCTGTTTTCTCTCGATTATTGTTAAATTCATGTATAAATTTAAAAAATGTGTGATGTCACATCAGGAGGGGGGTTATAAAAATGCGACAACCTGTGACAAGGACAAGGGGTGGGGTTCAAAAGTCCTAAAATTCGTGTGACGTAATTTATGGATGGCCCCGTCTCACAAAATATTACGGAACCTTTTCTTGTAGACAATCTTATTCCCTAAAAATTGTCTTTCATAAATTTTTTTCTGTAAACAACCGAATGCACAAAAAGATTCTGGTGTAGGTATGGTTTAATTCAACAACTAAAAATTACTTAAGAATTAAAAATAACTTATTTAGATATTTTAATTGCAATACACACTAAAACTGTGAGAAAATAATATATATATCACGAATGCGACTAGTAATACGTGAGAGCGAATGCATCTACTTTGATCACGTATAAATACTTGACATGTGGCCATTAGCAGTTCAGACTGCGAGTAACCCTTTTTTACATTCTCAATAAATAGAGCCTTAATGCAGTTGCCTTAATGTATTAGCTAATTATTGAGAATATTTTAGCTGTAATTCAGCTGAATTATAACTCAAGAACCATTTAAATTAGCAAAAGATAAGCGAAGTCGTTAGAAGTACGTGGTAGTACGTTAGAATACACGATGCAGAATCATATAATGGTGGCGTCTTCTCAGTTCGTTGCCGCTCAGTGGTGTCGTGTACAGCATACCTGCACTAGCGAATTTTGCTATTGGCTTAATACGCGCCAACAAGTAATAGTTAGCCGTCAATTTCTCTCATTGGTCGGCTGGTAGCCGAGCTCTTATATCGACTTGACACGGCCTTGAGCAAGAAATTGTATGTTCCATGCCCAAATAGTGAGTGACCCGGCACTAGTCAGACCTTGAAGTCAGTTGCGAGTACGGCAGCTCCCGGACGTAGCGAAAGTACACGAAGCTTTCTAAATGATTAAGCTCTTGACTGAATACTTTTCTACTCTGAACAACTTTAAAATGAAAATAATTAAAATTAAAATAACTAGAAAACAATGAAAAATTCGAAAACACATTATTCAAAATATTTTGTAAGGAATAACATTGTCTACAAAAAAGGTTCCATAATATTTTGTGATGAGTTCGATAGCTTCGTCGGAGAAGTAAAAGGATCTGAAAATTTAATATAAGTTCGACTTCAAGCTGAAGTAACTTTTGAACGAATGGATTTATCAAAAAATAATAAAAGACTTTTTTTGTAGAAAATTTAATTCTTCACAAAATAAGGTAACAGATGTTTCCTACGGCGCATCGTTACCTAGTTATAAAAATCAGAAGACGTAAATAAAACATTTTTCTATGTTATTCTTATGGAAAATAAAAAAGTGTAATGCAGTACCCTTGAATGTTAATAGTAAGAGCTCTAATTTCCACAGGCGTATTTTTATACCTAAATTATATTTTTGAACCTGTTCCCAATGTAACAACCGATACACATGAATTACTTTTAATCCCAAATAATAAAAAAATTTAACTCAATTAAATTATTTTTGAAATATTTTTGCTATTCAAAGCACATCCAATGAATTCCAGGAAAAGGGGGGGGGGGTGTTGGACTTGCTCCGGATCAATTGAAAGTATTCGGAAACGAACAATAATTATTAATATCAAAATATAATAGTATAGCGCATGGAGAAAGAGAGAGAGTGAAATAGAGAGAGTAAAACAAGTGGATAATAATTTAACATCATCTAACATCGATGAATATTACAGTTCCCACGAATTTTCTGTTGATATTATTTATCCGAAAAGTAGAGTAAAGAGCTCCTGTCATTTAAATCAAAATTTTATTTCTTTCTGTCTCACTACTAATGGAATTAAAGAGTTCATATCCACCCGCTAATAAATTCAACGGTTTCCCATGGACTCTGGTAGTCAATGATTTTCTACGATATAATTTTCAGAGGCCCAAATTTGAGATAAATGTCACTTAAATTTACGATTTCCTGTTATTTTCTATCATCTCCATACTATTCTATAATAAGGAGATCAGAGGTAAATTTTAAAATCTTTTCTTAAAAATTAAATTATCGCTCGTAAAAATATGTACCACTAATGAATTTAAGTAATTAATAGTAGGTCACTAACGAATCAAGCGCTTGTATCTCTGAGTCCCCTACAATTAGTAAATTTTCCAACATGACAGAGGTTTCCGAGAATGCAAATAAATGTCACTCAAAATTATGACCGAACCCCTTTATTTTCACGCTTTCAATATTCTTAGCCCCACTTTTCTCCCAAAATTTTCATATATAAACCCAGGAAAAATAATTAGAGTCAGTCATTACTTCAGCTACTAAAACTCTTGCCGGATCTATCCGCGAGTAAGGTTCCAAAGTTCGTTCTCGTGGCGCTCCACAGCCTAGGCAACCGGGGGTCCTAGATCGATAATCGGAATTCAATTTTAAATTAAACATAAAAAGATCATTACCGTCATAACTAAAACTGTTGTCGGATCTATCCGCGAGTAAGGCTCACTGAGTCGATTTCAACATTCGTTCTCGTGACGCTCCACGCCTAGGCAACCGGGGGTCCTAGGATCGATAATCGTAACTCGATTCTTTTACTTAAAATATAAATTACGCGACTTAACTTTTATTCTTAAAACCTTTCCTCGTGAGGTCCTACGCCTAGGCATCTTCCTGGGTTGGATACCTAGAGTAAAATAATTTGAGTTCGCAATAGAATTAACCAAACTCCTTCACGTGACGTCCACCGCCTAGGCAACCGGAGTCCTTGTTCGGGAATAGTTAATCCTGTTAATAAAAATCCTAAAAATCATTATAAATTCACTTGAAGGCAAAGCCAGCCTCTCGGTTCAGCGTGCAGTGCGTTCATGTGAATAGATTCAACCTGTGAATCTCAGTTAAAAACTATCATAAAACATTGTAAAATTCCTGTGTACACAAATTCAAATTGGTGAATCTGTAGTGAGTGTTTGTGCAGGTATTTCAACCCACTGGGGTAAGTTCATTACTGTAATATTTTTGTAACGTTTAACTTGTCAATATACTACACATGTTTTTGTATACATCTGTCTCTTTATTTGCTGTCTTTTTCTCCGGCATTCGAGTGCTGGTGATCTAAATCATAGTAACCTTAAAGTTACAACGTATATCTACTCGATTTTCGCGACGGAGACGCGAACTCCCTCGATATAGCGTATGAGGTCGCCCACGCGTGATAATAATAATTATAATAAATAATAATAAACAATATTAAATACTGAGATCCGTTTAAAATAATATAATAAATTTAAATATTTATCAGAATATAAATAATAATTATATGTCGTGCCTGGACCAGCTCCTCAGGCTGGGTTAGTGCACGCAGGCGCCAGACCGTTTATGCTAAAACGGACAAAATTTAATTCAGGGGAAAATCTGCGAGGGAAAATCCGAGCAAGTGACTCACGACAAAGCGGACAAACAATTGAGAAAAATAAAATGAATAATAATAAAAAAAGAAAAATAGTAAATACATAATAAATAATTATATTACAAATAATAAACAAGATCAGAAAAATGAAATAAAGCAGTAGGAAAAGATCCAGGAAAATAAATATTAAATTTTTCCCGACAGCTGTTGGTTTCCGAGTCTTTAATTTATATAAGCAATATAAAATTACAATTTTTCACAATATTTGATTTCAGGTAAATTTAGATTAATAATGACACTTGGTGATTATATAAAAAAAAAATAACATTACGTAAACTCAACCCAAAATAAATATAATTTAAGTTAATTAACAATATTAATTTTAATATTAAATAAAATAAACCAATTATTTCATCTGAATGTATCCAATATAATAAATAATAATAATCTCTTAACTTTATTTTACTCTCTCAGCACTTGTGAGAGGGAGAAAGACACGGAATTTATCCTCACTCACACTCCAAAATGATAAATTCCTCGGTATTGCCAGTTTATAATTTTTAAATTAAAAGTTAAATTATAGTTTTAGTATAAAAACCTCATTAATAATTTTTACCGCTGGGGTACATAAATAAATAAATCACAGAATATAAAGTTACCTAATTATTTTAAATAATAATAAATATAAATAATAATTGATAATGTCGTATAGATATTTTAAATAAGAATAATAATTATAATAATTCGGGAATTTTTTATCCGAGTGCTGACATCAGTGCTTGAGGAATCTATTCAAGCACTGTATGCGCTCTATAGCTATATATACTATACGTGTATATATAGGTATACCGGCAACGCTTTCCCAACGCTGCACTCAACTCATATATATATATATATATATATATATATATATATATATATATATATATATATATGCGCAATAATATCAGAATAAATCCACCAACAATAATGAGAATAATAATTAATGATAATTATAGACAACGCAAATCATAGATCATCCAATATCAATTATTAATTAATTATTTTTCCCTCGCCGCGGCGACCAACAACTACCGGGGGAGGTTATCACGCGAGAAAATATGCCGTGAAAGATATTCACAGTACTTACTCAAATTTTCTCCAATGACTCAAAAAAAATATAAAAATTGAAATAAATGCCAATTAAATCCACCCGGTGAATCTACTTGAATATTTATCTTTAGCTTTCTCAATCACTGATCAATTCACAATTCCGAATAATAATATTTAGCGTCTATCCGCGATGCTAGTCCGTATCTTTCTAACTTAATTCTCTCAACCTCCACCTGTTGGTCGTCGCACACGTGGCACCACCATCGCCTTTAATTTCCATTATAATTACTTTTGTCAGCCCTGGGCCTTACTTAAATTAAAAATATAAAATATAAAAACAATTCCTGGACATCTGAATGATACATAATTAATTAATTAAATATATGAACTATTTATATATAACTTATTCCTATTTTCATTGTACCCGGTAACTGAAATAATAATTATTTAAAACTTATTAACTTGACATCGGAATTTTAGCCGAGGTATCGATTTACCGTTACCCGGCGGTCAATTTTTCGACGAAACTGACATCCTTAGTCGGATGACAAGTTTCAATAAAATAATACATTAAACAATCGTCGGGGCATAATGCTACGCTGGATTATGCATCCCAACTGTCTCAAAATCATAAATTATACAAAAATCAAGCATTTGCATTTTTAAATTATAAATTAAAATCTATCCACACATGTGCTCACCCATAATCAGCGCGCATGCGCTAGCACCGTGCACGGACCGCTGTCTCCATCGGCGAAATGGCGGAATGCCCGCGCAACGGTTCAAATTCAAATATAAAATCTAATTATTTAACTTATACCTAACCAAAAATTAAATAATTTGAATCGTTACGTGACAAAGTAAGACAGGGAAAGAACACGGTCTTCTCGAGGGCCCATATTCACCGAACCAACATCCCTCTCGCTCAGAAAGTCCTTGACCTACCCTAACGCCACGCAGGTCATTGAACGGGACGGTCTATAGTACAACCGCTCGGTACGAATAGACACATAAGTTGTAGAACAACACGAAATTATAACATTCTTATATTAGCCACGTGAGTAAAGATCCTTGGTTGGATGACAGAATAAAAATAATTTCACATTATAATTTATAAATTAACAATCGGTGCCTGATCCCTTATACGTTCTCACACTAACCACGTGACGTTCAATCGAACTCCTTGGCTGAGTTATAGAATAGGGAAAATCGGCATTCTGATATTAAACAATAAATTAAATTACCCTTTCGCCCGTCGCCTTCGCTCACTTCGATCGTGACACCAATAAAGAAAAAAAATTTGTTATTTATTAAAACACACTAGATGTAACCAAGATATGACTCTTGAAGCCAAAAAGAAATGACTATTTAAAACTATATATATCTATTAGGGTGTCCGTTATTTACCAAATTAGATTTTTTTACTTGGCTATGATATAAATCATTTATTTGTGATCCAAAAATAGAAAAAAAAAAATAAGTTTATGCTAATGCCGTTTAACCCTGCCTAAGTAATCATACGTTCACATTTCAGTACAATGAGAAAAATGTTATTACTCACTTATAAATAAGTACACAGTAATGATTAAAACATAGTTCTGTAGGAAATTTCCCGATCTTCAAATGGTCTTATATGTTTTTTTCGTGAATCCAACTGTTTAAGAGGTATTGAAGGTCAATGTTTGGTTTGTTTAAAAAAATTGGCGTTTTTGTTTGAAATTTGATAACTCCCTAACACCTATAAATAAAATTAAGCGTTGAAAATTTTCTTGTAGGAAATTTATCGCTCTTAAAAAAAGGTTTCTCATACTTTTTCTGTAAATCCAACCATTCAAGTGATGTCGGAGCTCAAAATTGATAGATTTTAAAAATAATGTTTTTCGATTAAAATTTTGTAACTCTTCAGCGCACGGATATTTACTCAGGCTTCTAATAGATTTTCGTTGGAAATTTTCCGTTCTACAAAAAAGATCTCTTTGATTTTTTTGATAAACTCAACCGTTTAAGAGATATTTAAGCTTTAAGTAGAAAGAAAAGTTTCACAAACCAACTCAAAATCTTGCTCTGATGATAGAAAAAATTTCTTTTAACTTAAAGCTTAAATATCTCGTAAACGTTTATCGAAAAAATTAAAGAGACCTTTCGTGCAGGGCGGTAAATTTCCGACAAAAAACTGTCAAAAACCTCAGTAAATATCCATTTGCTGGAGAGTTATAGAATTTCAGTCAAAAAACATTATTTTTTAAATCTATCAACTCTGAACTTCGATATCACTTAAATGGTTGGATATACAGAAAATGTGTAGGAAACCTTTCTAGAAGAGCGATAAATTCCCTACAAGAAAATTTATAGCGCTTAATTTTATGTCGAGGTGTTAGAGAGTTCTTAAATTTCAAACAAAAACGCCAATTATTTTAAACGAATCAAACTTTGACCTTCAATATCTCTTAAACAGTTAGATTCACGAAAAAAATATTAGAGACCTTTTTTGAAGAGCGGAAAATTTCCTACACACATATGTATTAGTTATTGCTATGCGCTTATTTTTGAGCAAGTAATAAAATTTTTCATTGTATTAAAATGAGAATGTATCATTACTTTGGCAGGGTTAAACGGCATAAGAATAAGCTTTTTTATTATTTTTTAATCACAAAGAAATGATTTATATCATGGCGTAGTAAAAAAATCTAATTTGGTAAATAACGGACACCCTAATAACTATGCATAGTTATAAATTATTATATCTAAAAATGTATTACAATATCTAGTTGTAATCATGATGTAATCATACATAATTTTGTATGACCATAGTGATCTAATCTAAATTCCAGTGCTTATAATCATGCATAACTTTGTATACCCGGGAAAAAAAAGCCAGACCTGATCATACATTAACAAGCATGAATATTAAGGCTTGATCAGGGGTGACACGCTTCAATATCCGTGGACAAAATATCTGTGACAAAATATCCGCAGACAAAATAACCACACGACAAAATATCCGCGGACAAAAAACCTGTCGACAAAGTATCCCTAAAAAAATTCAATCATTTATTATGACTTATTATTATAATCATATGTAATTTCGCATTAAGTATTCGATGAATTAAATGATAAATGTTTCAAAAATATGATTTTAATAACTTTCTTTTCTGTTATTTTAAGTATGAAAAGTTTAATGTGATGAATTCATCTTTTTGGTACGTCAGTTTTCAGGATATTCCGTCCGTAGATATTTTATTGCTGTCGCGATTGCAGATCGTGATGGGCGTAGGTACGATATTCGTATAAAATGTAGTGAATAAAAGGGTACTTACATTGATCAAGGACCGGTCCTATGACCTGGGCTCACGTGACCAAATGCTCAGTTTATTCTATTTTATATTTAATTCGCGCCCACACAATATTGTTGAAGACAATATTGATAAAACCCAAAACGATTTCCAATTTATTATGTGACTGATCTAATTTCACAATCACACGTCGAGCGGTAAACGTGAGATTGTGTACCCCCTACTGTGAACTATCGGTCTGAGCGGCTAGACAGGTAGAAAAATAAGGGATAAAAAAAGGTGGGTTGCCGAAAAGCCTCGTGAAGCTAGTATCTCATTGTTAAAGAAAAATTGTCTGATAAATAATGTTTTTCAAATGTTTTATGTTAACGAGTATTTATTTATTAAGGACTCAATATTCTCAAAATACAAAAGGGTTACAAATGGCAATATTTAAATAGTAAATATAAAAGTAAATGTTTCATGCATATAGGTCACAAATATTTCGGAGTATTTAAAAAGAAAAATACCAAACAATGGTTACAATGTTTAAAAACGTACCCTAAACAGGTTTTGGTGAGGTGTCAGGACTGTCAGCAGTTACACAGGACACTTATTCATGACGCGTTCTCAATTTATGTGATTTTAATTTATCGAATTATTTATTTATTTAGTCTACTTTGTTGTATAAGTTTCAATGTTTATGCGTTTTTAAATCTCTGTAGGTTAAATTAAAATGAAGGTCTTCGCGCTTCTCGCGGTAAAATAATATCAATGTATTCAGATTCTTCGCGTCTTCGCGGTAATATAAAATATAAATTTATAAAATCTTCGCGTATTTTCGCGGTAAAAATATTTCTAAATATTTTTCAAATTCTTCGCTTTTTCGCGGCAAAATATTATTCAAAATCTTCGCATTTATCGCGGTAAAATATTCTTTGATTCTTCACGTTTCTCGTGGTATTTTTCGATATAAAAATAATGAAAGTGAATGAAATTAAATGGATTAAAATAAGATGAAGATAATCAATGCTGTACCGGTGCTAAACGGTTGATATTACTTCACGACTTACAACGATCAAGGACCAATCGTACGATCTGGGCTCACGTAATCGGATGCTATACGCTAATATCGCGTTAATTATGCTTCTGAAGCTAGTAGAAAATAATATACCGATTAGACGAGTGCTTACGACGATCAAGGACCGATTCAATGATCTGGGCTCACGTGACCGAATGCTCAATCGGGATACCAATCCTCTAGCCACGAACACCGTCAAGTGTCCGGAGTTCGGTAAGGTTCAGAGTTTGATTCCCAAAAGAACTGATGAGCTAAAGTCCATGGTCTTTTTATATGATCCTCACATATGAAAAGTGGTGGTAACCAGTTTCCCATACGAGAGGACTCGGACTCGCCCGAAAGTTCTAGGCCCATGCACACGTGTGATATCTGGGAAGCAGATTTTGACTATTAAGTAGGCCGATGACCTGGTGCCACTCTGTCGCCGAGCATGCAGGTGCGCATGAGTTAGGTGGTCTATAGTTTTGAGATGAAAAATCAAAGAAGTCTACCGCTTCTATGCTTAGATTAGTTAAATGGGAACGGATACATAAATTTTAAAAGTACGTTAAGTAAAAATGATGAAATTTCCAGAAAGAGAAATATATAATACGCGTGGTCCATTTGTACAATACGAATTAATTGTAAAGCGTTGACAACGCTCAGGTAGGTATATTTGTCCGGTACGACTTCTGGCGTCAGTAAGTCGGCGTTATACATAAAAAGGTTTACGTACAGGTGGTTTTAGTGTGTACTTATTTTGGAAGAGAGGAAGAAAAAAAACAAAAAATTAAAAATTTTTGAATGTAGCAGCCGTGACATTGCACATACAAAAAATTCGTGAAAAAAGGGCGCTATCTTTCACATTACTTTACGTGTGGGTATATTTTTGTAATTGCATACACACAAAATTTGTGAAAAAAGAGCGCAATAATTCACACTTATTTATGTATGCATGAATCATATGTATTTTCGCATGAAGTATTTGATGAATTAAAGATAAATATTAATAAAATATTATTTTAATAACTTTCTTCTGCTGTTATTTTAACTATGAAAATTTATTTTTAGGATATTCTGTCTCTAGATATTATTTCCGCGGATATTTTGTCGTGTGGTTATTTTGTCGTGTAGTTATTTTGACGCGGATATTATGTCGCGGATATTTTGTCCGTGGATATGTTGTTACGCAACCTGATCAGGTCTGTTCATGTCTGTTCATGCCCATCCAGGTAAAAAAATTATACATAAAAAATGGCCCTGTATAATTATATACAATAATGTATAACTATATATAATTATATATAATTTCTAAAAAAAATAAACGATAACATTCGGACGAATGCAGAATTCGAACTGTAAACCTCGCGCTTGAAAGTTTGACCCACTACACGTTGACCTAAGAAATAGATTTGAAAAATAAGTTTCGTATGAACTTCAAGTAATAAAAATCTTATGCTCGATAAATTCTTAGTCAACAAAATTTTATATCTAATTTATTAATTACTGATATATAGTTATCTAGAATTATATCTAGGTTATATATAATTACAACTACGTTAGCTATATATAATTATAACTAAGTTTTTTAAATTTAATCTCATATATCAGGCATGGTCAAACATGATCAGGCCTGAAGTTTTGAACGTTACAGACATGATCATGCATGAATAGGCATGATCATACATGAACAGACATGGTCATATCTGAACATTTTTTACCCGGATAGTCAGATAGAATAATATATTAGTATTTCTAATCATTTTAATTTTTGATGCTATCAACTATATTATTTCCAATAAAAAAAAAAAAAACATAATTAAATCTTGAATAACAAATTTCTATAACCTCAAAGTGAGATTGAGGAAAAATGATGAGATCCAACTATACATAATTATATCTAAACGGTTATATATAATTAGATCTGTATTCGCAGGATCCAACTATATCTTGTCATAGAAAACCACATCTTGTCATATTTAGTTGAATCCTGGCAACATTCGGATCTAATTATATCTGACCGTTTAGAAATAATTATGTATAGTTAGATCTCATCATTTTTGCCGAGAAGAGCATTGCTGAATTTTGGAAACTTGGTAAGAGATGATTTATTGGAAATTAAATGGTCAACAAAAAAAATCCTTGAACATTTGGTTATAAAACTAAGGGCTCAACTTTTCACCTGTGTCTTTTTCTATCGTACTAAATTTTTGAGTGTGTTCTTAAAAAAAAAAAAAAAGTAGTTGATCTTTTTGAATCGGTCTAATATATATAATAGTGACATTTAAGGGCAACTTTCTTTTCAACGCACTAACAGCTTCTATTCTTCTATTCTTGCAGGAAGGTAAAATGAGATGCCTGTGAAAATCAGAGCCCTTAATATTAATAGGTGTCGCATCGTGATTTTCTGTTTCTCATATAAGTAACATGGAAAAAAACAAATTTTCAGATTCGAATTTTATACCTCGGCAATGGCTCACTGCGCAAATAAGTGCAGGATGAATTCGTATAGAGAATAAAACGCTCTACAAAAAAAGTCTCATCATTTTTTGATAAATCCATCTGTTCAAAAGTTATTGGAGCTTGAAGTCGAGTTATAATAAATTTCGAGATCTTTTTATTATTTTTCTGATGAAACCAACAGATTTATGACAAAATGTCATAGTCTTTTTTCGTAGACAATTCCATTTCCTACAAATTATTCCTAACAATGTTTTTTCGGATTCCACATGATTTTCTAGTTATATCCATTTTAATGTCAAGCACGAAAAAAAAAATTCTCTGTTTGATTTAAAGAGCTTGACATTAAAATGAGAGTAACTAAAAATTATGTGGAATCTGAGAAAACTTTATTATAGAACTGGTAGGAAATAAAAGTATCTACAAAAAAGACCCTATGACATTTTGTGATAGATCTGATAGTTTCGCCAGAAAAGTAAAAAGTTCTCGAAATTTACTATAACTCCACTTCGAGCTCCAATTACTTTTGAACAGACAGATTTTTCGAAAACTGTGTTACGTTTTGGGAAATTACCCAAAATTAATTAAAAATAAAAATAATTTTTAATTATTTAATTTTATCCAGGTTTGGCCTCGTTAGAGTGTCTATAGACCCCTGGTGGGCCGTGGTCGTCGATTATTTTATTAATTATTAATTTTAATTGTTTTTCGCGATTTTAAGTATTTTCGATGCTGGTTCCAACTCCATATAATTATTTTTACAATAACAGGTGAATGGTAGGAAAATTGGCAGGAAATTTGAGGGAAACCTGAACTGCTGTTGAGCGCTCAGGGTTATAGGACAGGGTGGAACAGCTGATAAGCGCTCGCCCCTGGGAGGTAATAATGTTATGGACAGGCCATGGTGTAGGTGAAAATATTGGGGTGCCAATCAGCACCCTACAATAAGGTTAAATTAATTTAGGATTCATTATAATTTATTAATTATGGCTGGTGAGCAGAGGTTTGAACCCCATGAGCTCTCTCGTAAGACTGACTATTTCGTCATTATAAAAATATAATAAAGCCAACAGAGATGACAAAATGTTGACGCTGCATCTCAAGTTCCCTGTGAGAGAATCGTCGTAGCCCGGATCTCATGCATCGTCATCTGTTTTGACTACCCGCGAGCCACGGCGACTCTCTTATCATAACCGATTTCCGTTCCATTGTATAAAATTATTTAATTAAAAGTAATTAATTTAATTTAATCAATAAAATATTACGGGAACGTAACAACTGATAATTCAATTTTTTAGTAGCACATACAATTTCCTAAAAAAAAGAATCCTGGGCTTATCTGTTCAATGAGCCATAGTCGAGTTGAAAATTTTTAACGGGGGATATTTGAATTTTCCGCGTTAAAATCTTATTATTATCAACTATATGAGCCGTCGATAAAAACTATAACTACCCCAGTGTTATCCGGGGTAGAGCATGACTTGTCTTGACGAGTGGAAATCGTAGGGGCTGTCTGTCAGTCCCACTTAGTTATAAGTAGGAGTGACCGAATTTTCCGGAAGTTGCCGAATTCGGCAACTTAGGCCGAATGGGTGCATTATTATAAATGTCGGTCGAACTGAGACCAAGAAACACAACCGGACGGACCACCCGAAGATCCAGACATTTCAATAAACGCAGGTAATTAACCTTATTAGATTTGGCTTCTATAATTGTGGAACCAAACGATGTTCAATTAATTTATTATAAATACCAGGCCCTTAGTCGGTATCCTTATAAGTCTTAGCTAATTATTCTGGAAAAGTAGGTGAAGGAGAAAGTACGAGGATAAGGAGAAAGACCAGAAAAGGCGAGATAGTGAGAGATAGAGGAGACAAAGACTGAGAAGATGACACGTATAACGTTCGCGTCTATTTCACACGTCCCACGCCGGAGTGTGGTTGGTGCTCAACAGCCGTTATGGCCCTCCGTTGGTGAAAAACTGAAAATAAAAATAATACAGAAAACAAAATCCCGCTTGGAGATATCCCAAATCTCCCCGGACACTCAGCTCTGCTCAGGCTGGGTTAGAAATCCTGGTTGGGCGCCAGTTGGTGTGCCCCACGAACAAATTCAAAATAAAATACAACGGAGAAATGAAAATGAAAATAAAAATAAATGACAGGGTAGCAGTTTCAGATTTTAGGAAAAGGAAAGTGTAAAATGAGCGAATAAACTAAATGGATCTGGTTTAGGCGAGGTTGGTTAAACAATTAAAAATTACACAGATTTTGTTACTAAATAAATTATAGATTTATTTACACTTATTTACACTTAAAAATTATGAGAATTATGATTAATAGCGAATGCGACTAGATAAATTATACGCGATAGCGAATGCAAACTCAACGATATAATTCACGTATAAAATTGACACGTGGTCAATAGCGGTTAAGTCAATAATAATTAATTAACAATTAATTATTGGCGAAAGAACAATTTATTTATTCTCAATAAATAGCAGCCGTGATATACTGTCTAAATATTGAGGATAAGTCAGCGTAGCGATTTAGTTATAATTTCACACAAGTTAATTACTGAAGCGGTTCAAGCACGAGGTTGCAAGTAGCAAAGACACGTTGTAGAAACGTCTGAGCGAAGCGGTTAGACAAATAGTTGTAGAATGAAATTGGTAGCGTCGTTGAGTCGTCGAGGAGCTTGGTGTCGACGTGGCAGCCTTGTTGCATATAACGAATTTTCCTATTGGCTTAAAAGCGCGCCAACAGGTAGCAGTTGATAGCGAGCTCTCTCATAGGCTGACCAATATAAGACGAATTTTGTGATTGGTCAGCTTGTAGCGGGTTCTCAGGACGTCTTGACACGATCCTGAGTTAGAATAGTGCCGGGCCCAAAGAGCGAGTGACCCGGCACTATTCTGACCTTCAGTCAGTAGCGAGTTCGGCAACTCCCGAACCGAGCGGAAATGCACGAAGCTTGATTCAAATTAATCAAGCTCGTGACTGAACAGAAAGCAAGAAAAAGATAGCAGTAATTTGAATAAATAAACTCTAAATAACTACCGGGTTGATGACCATTTGTTTCAAATATATATTAAATAATAAATTAAATAGTCAATTGTATCGCATAACAGAATAAACAATATCAAAATAAAATGATAATAAATCACTTACAAAATAATACGGGTATGCGTATACAAATTATAAATAATAATAATGACTAAACAATAAGTATCTTAAACGCAAAGAAAAATAGTTTACTGCATGTAATTACTGATATTACTCGCACGCAATATTCAAAATAATGATAATCTAATCTCAAGATAATCTTAGGTACTTCAAATAAATAGTTTTCGTATAATTTAACCACTGGTGAATGCTATGCAATATTCACAAAATAATAATCACAAAATAATAATTAAAATTTGTAATAATTACACAAAAATAATACTTCAAATAAAATGGATAATTATTAACAAACGGTATTATAAACATACAAGTTGCGCAGAATTCCTGCCTCAACAACTTCGCTTAATATTTATTAATTATCAGGTATTTGTAAAGAAAAATCCCTGATTATTGATGATTATTATCGCATATAGTAATCATTATTAAGTAAAAGAAATTACTAACTCATAGGTAAATACTAAAATAACAATTAATGTCTATAAATAATAAGGAACAATAACCAAATATTTATCACAATCAATATTTGGTCATGACCAAAATACTATTGAGTAATTTCACTTATTGTATTAGTATCTACTGGACACAAAATAATCACACATTTCATCATATGCTTATGAAAAATATTAATACTCAGGAATTGCTATCTCTCTCACACTTATGAGATCGGCAAATGATCACCAACTCGGGAATCAAATTACACGCCAATGTATTAGCCAAAAAAAGGACTTACAGTTTACGTATTATTCAACTCCCTTGGTTGCACGCTAATACGGTAAATGTATTTTCCTTTATGCGGTTTATCAAAATGCTCAAATAATGCCCATGGGTTTATATTATCTACTCAAATTACCAGACTTTCCCACGTCTGACCATGGCAGCACGTGAATCTCACGCCGGCACCTAGGCCGGCGCCATTTTGTCATATATCTCACTTCACCCAATGGAGATATATAACTGTCGCATGTTATTTCTGTACAGTACCACCAACATAATACATAACTTCGGCCGTGTAATTTATCCAGTTCCTGACGTTAAATGACCAATTGTCTCTTTCATAATTAATTTCAATATGATTGACCGATAAATCAACCAATGATTTATTCATAAAACTAGTAAATTTATTTATAATAAGTAAATTTACGGATGCCAACTGTTGCGTTGACGCGCATGTGTCAACCAATCAAAATAATCATAAGCATATAAATGAAATGCGCAATTATTTTTCCCAGCGCTACAAAATCCAAATATATACTCAAATTAATCAGTGAATTACCTTGATTACAACACAATTTATACCTAAGAAAACAATTAAATAGAAATAATGCAATAATTAAAACAAAATCTTATATGTAAACAAAATAATTATAATAACAATGCATCAGATGAGACGTGTGAGCAGCGTGTGCTGCCCTCTGTTGCTCACTGACCTGATGCGAGACTTCCGCGATATTCCAATATCGTGAAAAACGGAAACGACAGACAAAGGAACCTGACAAGACAAACCACCGGACAGAGATAAGGAAATTCACCAGGAATAAAATTAGGTATTAATTAAATTAAATCTCCTTATCTTAGGCCGGAATTTCAATTTAATTACAAGAAATTAGTCGTTCGTCAGGGTAATCCACGTCTAGGCCATTAGTAAATTAATTAGTCGTAAATTTGTTAAATTAAATTTAAGCCAGACGTTCTCTAACCGGATCCAGGCCTATTAGCCGGGTCCAGGGCATCATTCATGATTCCAGGTCACTGCTGGAAATATTGCGTCGTAGAAATTTCTAGGCCTATTGTGTGAAACACAGGCCAGAAATTTCGTGTTTTAGTCCGAGTAAATTTATTGATAAATTAAAACAAATAGATAAATTAATTAAATTTATAACAATTAAAATAAAATTAATTTAATAGATAAACCAAGAAATAAATTAATGAATGATTAATTTAATAATCGTAAAATTTTTCGATACAAATTAATTGATAATAATCAAAATTAGTAAATAAAATTAATTAATAATTTACCCTCATTAAAATTAATAACAATAAGTAAAAGTAAATATCGAAAAGAAAACAATTAAATAAATAGAGATAAAGAACGGTTGCGATGGAGAAACTGGGCATAGATCAAGCAGATCTGATTTTAATAAAAATTATTGTGATAATTAACTAAGGTTCGTCAGGTAAAACGATTTTTAATTAAAGTAACATTTTCAAACAAATGCCAAACGTAGTTGGTTAATAAAAGTTGCGTGCGGGCGTGTGTGAAATGCCAAAGGTAGTTGGCTTAGTTAAGGTTTAATTAATTATAATATATGGTTTATTAAGATTATAAGGTTTATAAGTAAAAAGATATAAATTAAAAGGGTTCATAAAATGAAAAAAAGTTAAAATTGTTATATTAAATAAGTCTAATTTATTTAAAAAATTATCTTTCCTCTTCCTTCTCTTACAATTAATATTATCACCGGACCTGAACATTAAGAACCGGTTCTGGAAGACCGTTTAATACTTTCAGTGGCGTCCATAAATAAGGACGACCAAGGTAACAGTACCCCTGTTATAAATTCCAAACTAAAAAGAAATTTTTTTCCCACGTTATTTGAATGAGCAATCAAAAATCGCGATATGCTACCTCTAAAACTTGAATTGAAGAGCTGATCTTTTGACAGAATTTTGATTTTGTCATATTCTATCGATTTCTGGTGGTGTCAAAAAAAAAATAACGTTGTTTTTTGACATACTCTAATATATATATATATATATATTGTAACATGATGAAAAATTCGACATGGACTCGTACTTTGAATTCATTTTAAATAATCAATAATTACCGGATGAGCAAATTCTAGTGACATCTAGAATCGAAAATTTCGACTTCGACGGAGCAATGGATCCACCAAATGGATTGAAACGAGAGATTCGGGATAGACTCCGTACTGAACGGCCACCTCTGGCGGTTTAGAATCACGGTGGAAACACGTCAAGTTTGTTCCATTTTATCACTGTGATTACGCTGTGTATCCACCGTGATTCCATAGTGGCTTTATTACCGTGTATACATGGTGTTTCCATTGTGATTACGAAGTGGATACGCCGTGGAACCACGGTGGTGAAATGGCACAAAGCCACCGTGGAATCACGGTTGATATACCGCGTAATCGCAGTGGAAACACCATGTATACACGGTGGTAAAACCACCGTGGAATCATGGTGGATACACTGTGTATACACGGTGGTAAAATGGAACAAACCCACCATGTAACCGCGGTGGATTCACGGTATTTACACTTTCACGGTGTTTCCACCGTGATTCAAATCTACGAGGGACGTTTTTGTATTTGAACAATTCAACTCCGACCAAAAGATCAATTTCGATTCCGATTTTTGAGCAATTCGATATTCGCCTTTAAGAACAATCCAAGTAAACAACGAACAATTATTCGAAATAACTAAATTTCGAGTGAACAATAAACCGCCGTCTGTGAACAAGCCAAAGTATCGGTGCGGAACCTGAACAAAGTGTACGACTGAGTTTTTTTGTGAATGAACAAGTGAAACGCGTTTTGTGTAGATAATAATTAATTTAATAATTGATGACTTGTAATAATTGTATGATAATGCGATTTTAAAGCGTTGCTAAAATAAAATATTATTTTATATTTTATTTTATTTCATCGAGCAATTCTGAGAATTACGGATTATCCGTGTCACATTCGCACCGGCCGTAGAGTTTTGCCGTGTACAATAATCTGACGTCACTCGTCAAGTATTCCGTTCAAACGCACGTTGTATGTGTGTGTGGAAAATAAAATCATTTTATTTCTATTTCGTCAACTGACTGTTGTTTTTCTCCGAGCAATAGAATGACTTTGTTTTTTTGATCAACTACGATTTTTTTTTTTGATAATTTTGTTTATATCGAGTCAAGCCGACGACGGCATTTATATTTTGTTGTAACCGATAATTTGTGTGAAACCAATCAATTATTTTGTTTATTTAAAATACGACTAATTTTGTATAATTCTGATCAAGCATTTATCGTAATCTTAAGTGCCTGATCTTTCCCCGATCCGCCACCCTTAGCCGATGTGTTTTTGACAATTGTTTATTTGGTGATTATTGAATCACCTGGCGCCCAACATTTAAATTCTTAAGCAAGGTCCGTAAATAGTGCGTGTAGTCGGACTTCACTCCGGAAGATCCCCGGTGGTGAAAAACTCGTTACAATATATATATATTAGAGTGATTCAAAAAAATCGAATATTTTTTTGTTTAGCTTTCGACATTGAAAAGTTGGTTCTCGGGCACCTCTTAAAAATACTCACCAAATTTGAGCTCGTAATATTAATAAGAAGATCCTCCTCATCACAGTTTTCCATTTTCTCTTTGGTCCCGTTTATCAAAGTCCATATTTCATTATTCATTGATGGTTCAACAAATCGTCATACATGTCTTCATAGGAAATTGAATGCTCTACAAAAAAGGATCAGTGTGTTCAAGCGATAACTTTCACCATTTGAAAGATATTTGTGATCAAAGTTTAGAGAATTTGTTAAAAAAAATTTATTTTTTAATAATTTTCTACATCATTAAAAAATGATTACTGATAAATGAACGTAACATGTTTTTGTAGAAAATTTAACGCTCTACAAGAAAGGTCTATTGTGTTTATTTGATTTCTCTACCCGTTTAGAAGATATTCCTAGCCGAATCCCAATGCGTTCTCTCCAATTTAGTAAAAATAAGTGAATATTTACTATTTCAAAGTTTAAATCGAACCGCTTATTTCAAAAACAGGTTTAATTTGGCACTAAGAATTAGCGAATATTCACTAATTTTATTTATTCATGTTTAGAGAGTTGGAATTTCGAAAGTTTTTTAATAACTTTTTTAGATTTATCAACTTAATTCATGGATTTTATAAACATTCATAAGAATTTCAGCTTATACAAAAAGAATAAAAACATTTTTAAAGGGTATTCTGAAACTTAAAATAAAAAATGGATAATTTCGTTGGAAAACTGAGAATTTTTCCTACGAAAAACTATTGTGTGCTCATTTTTTTAAAAAAATTGTTTCCTTCAAAAAAATCTGGGCGTCGGTTGACCCTGCGGGCCAGCCCCAAAACTTCACGCTGTTTTCGACCTCACAGAGCTCGAAAACATTATTGTAGATATATTTTCGAGTTCTTCGAGCTCGAAAATGCTATCACATGCAATTGTTTTTTTACGATCTTTTCAAGCTCTAACAAGTTACCTGTTATGCTGAAGTTTGAAAATTTAAGAATCGAAAAGCATCAATGAAGCGGTTTTTAAAATTCAGTTCCTGATTATGTTCAGTAAAATAAGTGTATTGAGGCAGAAATCAATGTCAGGGATCAAAATCAAGATTTAAATAAGTTTTGACTCATGTAAGAAACAATAAAATATGAAATATCCGATAAAAATATTAAAAACTACGTTTTATCGATTTTTTTGTTAATAATATGATTTAAACTAAAAACCAACTTTGATGACATTATATGATCAAAAGAAACCATAAAATAGATGAGGTGGTATGATATCAGGCACATTTTAGTACGTTATATTATGATTTATCCGCAAAAAATAACATTAAATGTTATTTTTTTAACTTTTCAACGCCGATATCTTTTGAACTAATCAATCGATTTTGATAGTTGACGTGGCAATCGACGCGTTTTATTGAATTCTAGAGCTGATTAAAATTTGAAATCGATCGCGTCAGTTGTTTTGAAAATATTTAGAAAAAACCGTTTTTCACCATTTCTTTCTCCCGCGATAACTCTCGAACGAATTATCCGATTTTGATGTTTGAGGTGGCAATCGACGCTTTTTATTGAGTACTAGAGCTGATTAGATTTTGAAGTCGATCGTATCAGTCGTTTTTGAGAAATCAATAAAAAACTAAAAAAAAAATTTTTTTTTTTCGTTATTCGCAAATATTTTCGAGTCTATTCCATCAAATAATCTGAAATTTTCAGAAAAGTTGATGGCCGACAAGCTCTTTCGATTGCCGCCTCAACCATCCAAATCGGTTCATTAGTCAAAAAGTTATAGACCGATCACACACACACACACACACACACACACACACACACACACACACACACACACACACACACACACACACACACACACACACACACAGATATCATTCTAAAAACAGTCAGAATAGCTTCCTAAGACCTCAAAACGTCGACACCTGATGATATTTCGATTTTCGCAAATCGGGGTGAAAACAATAACTTCCCGAAATTTTTGAAAATCATCGATTTTCTTAGCGGGAAATTAAAAAATTTTTTTTAACAAATTCTTTAAATTGATTTCAAATATCTTTTAAATGGTGAAAGTTATCGCTTGAACACACTGCTTCTTTTTTGTAGAGCATTCAATTTCCTATAAAGACATCTATGATGATTCGGTTGAACCATCAATGAATAATTAGAAATGGACTTTGATATCAGGGACTAAAGAGAAAATGGAAAACTGTGATGAGGAGGATCTTCCTATTCATATTAAGAGCTAAAATTTGGTGAGTATTTTCTAGAGGTGCCTGAGAACTAACTTTTCAATGTTGGAAGTTAAAAAAAAATATTTAATTTTTTTGAATCATCCTAATATATATATACATCGATATTATATACTTACATCAACAAAATTTTCTTTTAATGAGTGCCATGGAAATAATTTTACGGTTTATTGACTCTTATTTTGCTTAACAAAAATTATAAAGGTTGAATCAGAATTTAACATCAGGTTTTAATTAGTAAGTATTATTTATTTTCTTACTGAATATTTCCCAGGCACGTAAATAGTCTGTGAATAACTGGTAGTAATTTGAGTGTTTGGAATTTTCGGCGATGCATTTGTTTCTCGTTGCCGTAGTTCTTCGAGAGGCTCCAGGACGTCACCATAATGTGTTTGAAAAAGATCCGCGTATCTTGATGCAAGTCCTTCCAAGTACCCTTGTTCACCTTCCTAAAATCATTAATTTCATAAGAAGTCACTATAGTATTAAGTCATCTCTTCATTCTTCTCTTTTCACTATTTTTTAACATAATTTTAGACTGCGTTGCTAAATAAAGTATAATTCAACACAACCAATTTGTGATGCATTCAATGTTTGTGTCTAAGTAAATTAAATTGACATTAGTTCATCTTGATATATTTTTAGGCATCCACTTCAACATATAGAATAAAATTGTGTACATATCAATCACGATGAACTCTAACATTCAGAAATATAAAATTTATCCCTCAAGTAGTTATATAGCCTAGGGATCTCATTAGTAAGAAAATCTAATTTTAAAAATTAATTTACGAGAAGCAGGCTTAAAAATAAAATCTTTTTCAGAAAGTGAACTATGATTGTATTCCTGAATAAACAGTTCGTTCGACTACATCTATTCTTTGATCTTATTTTACAATGTTGAATTAATGCTGTTTGAATACTAATCATACAGATTTTCCCAAGTCATTTCCAAATGTCAATCTTGTGGCAATCTTACTTTGATCTTGTTGAAATACCTTCCAAAGAACCCCTATTGAGCTGGTTCGTTATTTTTTAAAAAATCTGACAGTAGTATATATTGCAGAGTTCCTCATCTATAAGCCTGGGAAAAAATGTTATTAGAAAATTTTATAAACTTATATGAAACTTTATACAATTTTATAAAATCTTATAAAATTGAATAAATTTTATAAAGCAAGATCTGAGTAAGGAACGTAATAATTAAATATAATTTTATTAAATCAAGAACCCTGATTAGAAAATATGATTAATGACGATTAAAAATGTTTTAGTCGTTTTAAATCGTCATGAATCGTCAATTGATGATTAAAGATAATTAAAAACGATAAGTTTTTCATCGTTTTAAATCGTCTTTAATTTTCATGAAGGACCAGAAATTGTAATATTATTTTACAATTAAAGACGATTGATGACGACTAAAAATTTCAAATCGTCATGAATCGTTTGTAATCGTAAAATAATATTGCAATTTCTAGTTCTGAATGAGGATTAAAACAATTTGAAATTTCAATCGTTTTTAATTGTAAAATAATAAATCGTCTTTTGAAGATTAGAGACGATTAAATGCGAAAACCCGTGACGATTATGACTGTGAGATACGATTAAATTTTTAATCGTCACAAATCGTATTTTCGAGGAATAATCGAAGCGGTTTAGAAGCACGTGGTTGTACGATAGACTGCACGAGGTGTGATGAGTACCAGCTTGACAAAGTTGTGAGCTAGAAATCGTATATAGTTCGTATCGTGTATACACGAACATTTTCAAATGATTAAGCTCGTGAATGAACAATATGATTAGACCTAATCATACTCAATTGATATGAAATATATATATATATATATATATATATATATATATATATAAATATTGGGGTGCTTCGTTTCCGACGGAAGTATTTTTTTTGTTGCTCATCAAGCAAAATATTGTTTTTTATGCTAAAACAAAAATTCCTGCCAAGTTTGAGCTCTTAATTCCAATCCTAAGTACTTTTCATTTGATTTACAAGATTCCCCATTTAAAATACACATAAATTAAATTAATTTTTTTTTAATTTTCTAATACTCAGCTGCGTTTTATGATATAGACGCGGTTTTGATCGAAAATTGTAGGGCATTTGGTGTTCTTCAAAAGTGGTCATAGTAACTTAGCTGTAATTCCTGCTGTTTCACTGATGTCCACTGAGGAAGTCACTTTTCGTATCAAATTGACGTTTATTGGCTTGCAGAACGTAAACCAATGAATGCACACAAAAAATGTAAATGTGAATTTTATAGGAAATTTTATTCATTTCAAAAAAAGCCCTGTAAGTCAAGTCGCTGAAGTCCATAGTTTCCGAGTCATAGGAATTTTAATGATTTTTAAAATAAAATCGAAATTGTCTTTTTTATTTTTAATATTTTCATCTCGGAAACTACTTGCTCGACGATAATGGACTAAATAACCTTTTTGTAGAAAATAAAATTCTCTACAAAAAAAGTCCTTTACAGTTTTGATCTAAAGTTAGTGGTTTGCGAGTAAATTAAAAAATACCATGGAATTTGAGAAAAAATTGGCTTTAAGATTTTTTACCAGCGAGATCGGTTACAAAACGTGAATTAGCTACAAGCACTTTTAAAGAGGAAGGATTCCTTTGTTATTTCCGCCTAATAGCGACTTAATATCTTGCAATGCCGTGGAGCTATAGATAATTAAAAAAAAAATCAAAATTTACATGTTAATTAAATGGGAAAATTTCAAATTCATTTCGCGAGTACTTAAAATTAAAATTAAGAGCTCGTCTTTGGTGAGAATGTTTTTTTACATGGTTAGAATATTATTCCGTCGATGGACCAGAAAAAAAATAGTCATTTCAAACGAAGCACCCTAATATACATATATATATATATATATATATATATATATATATATATATATATATATATATATATATGGGTCATTTCACCAAATAAAGTTATTTTTACGGGGTGACCCTCATCGATTTGATTAAAATTTTGTGGAGTCTTTCCATCTATTGAAAAAAAAATTCTCTGAAAATTTGAGCCTTTAATATGCAGCAGTTTCAAAGTTATGATTTTTTGAATTTTTTAACAATTATTGTTTTCAACTTCTTCATTACTTTTTTTGAAGGAAACAATTTTTAAAAAAAAATGAGCACATAATAGTTTTTCGTAGGAAAAATTCTCAGCTTTCCAACGAAAATATCCATTTTTTATTTTAAGTCACAGAAGACCCTTTAAAATTCGTTTAACATAGGTAAAACGATTTTTATGACTGTGCAGCGCTTGATACATCTAATTTGATATTTTTTTCTGAAAGCTGAGACCTTTTCCCACGAAATATATAATTTTCACGATGCGCATATTTTTTGTTTGAACAAAATCAATAATTATTTAAATACAAGTTGTTGATTTTATAGTTTTATCAAACTGTAATGGTTCATTGTGTGGCAAGAGATAAAACAAAACGATATCAGACGAGAGTGAAGTAGACTGCCCAAGCCGTAGGCAAAAGCTGACAATAACTGCAATCTGAAGTCGTGTTTCATCTTGTGTTACACACTATTTTTTTCATGATTACCTGCATTGAAAATTAGTTTCAGTGGCAGCAGCCAATTAAAATTAAGTTAATTAAAAATCAATGGTGTGATCAACCATAAGTGTACGCGTACCTTTTGATTTGAAATTTATAATTAAACAGAAACCATAAATACTATTTATTATTTAGACAAATTTTTATAAAACGATGACAAAGTTAGAACTGTCATTAAGGCAGATAACATCAATAGCCTGAAATCATTTTTGAATAAAACGCAAGAATCAAAGTTCAAATTACTAATTCCAAAACTTGAAGCTTTAATGCTGGTATTATGAAAAATAGTTTTATAATTTTTGTTGTCAGAGCTTTACTGCAGACACATATCAGAAAACATATCCTCACACCGCAAGATTTATGCATCCAGGCTATTCAAAATTATACTGGCGTTGATTTCACTTTTATAACTAACTCTTATTAAAAGAAACAATTTAAAACGATTGGGAAAAAAAATTTTGAATTCTTTTTAATGCTTTTGAATACTTTGAATACTTTTTAATCACCCTTTTTATGGGCATTTAACATTACAAATCGTTTCGAATCGTTTCTTTTAATCAAGGAATAATGACTTTTTATAGAAAATAAATGTTTTAGACGTACGATACTTAGAGTCAAATACGGTGAAAGAAACACAAGCAGTACATCTTTTCTCACCTATTGTTGATAGACTAGGATATATTTGTGTTAAAAATGTATCAAGATCCTCAAAAAAGTTAAGAATTAAAGTTTTTTAATCATAGAGAGTTTATATTTCATTTAATTTTGTTCAAACAAAAAATATGCACATCGTGAAAATTACATATTTTGTGGGAAAAGGTCTCAGCTTTCAGAAAAAAATATCAAATTAGATGTATCAAGCGCCACACAGTCATAAAAATCGTTTTACCTATTTTAAACGAATTTTAAATGGTCTTCTGTAACTTAAAATAAAAAATGGATATTTTCGTTGGAAAGCTGAGAATTTTTCCTATGAAAAACTATTATGTGCTCATTTTTTTTTAAAAATTGTTTCCTTCAAAAAAAGTAATGAAGAAGTTGAAAACAAAAATTTTTTAAAAATTCAAAAAATCATAACTTCGAAACTGCTGCATATTAAAGGCTCAAATTTTCAGAGAATTTTTTTTTCAATAGATGGAAAGACTCCACAAAATTTTAATCAAATCGATGAGGGTCACCCCGTAAAAATAACTTTATTTGGTGGAATGACCCATATATATATATATATATATATATATATATATATATCTATATATATATATATATATATATATATATATATATATATATATTTATATATACATGCATATATATGTAATAGAATCAACTTTTGAGGACACCATTGCGCCTACAATTCTTATCGGACCCTAATGAAATTTTCCACACTTATTTTATCCATGTGGAAACGCCGAGACTTATCCGACATGAACGTATTGGTCCGATATCTGGCTGTTCCAAGTTGGTCGTTGCATTGGCTATACAATTGGTCGGTGACTGGTACAGATATCGGGAAAGTATCGGAATGATCGTCTAGCCGAGTCTCGGTGTTTAGACGGACATACAAACGGACGGAGACTCGTACTAGCATCAAACTAGTACCGGAATATTCATTTCACCAAATCTTGACATTGAGTCGGACCTATGATGAGTTGAAGACTGGTACAGATATCGGGAAAGTATCGAAATGATCTGTTCGCCAAGTCTCAGTGTTGAAACGGACATAAGATCGATCGGAGACTGGTGCTAGCATCAGGCTAGTATCGGAATATTTTGCTAAGTCTCAGTATTGAGTCGGACCTACGATGAGTCGAAACTGGTACAGATTTCGGGAAAGTATCGGAATGATCTGTTAGTCGAGTCTCCGTGTTGAGACGGTCATACAAACGGACGGAGACTAGAATAGTTTGACGCACTCATATTGAAACTGAAAAATATTCGACAAAAATATAAATGTATTCGGTACAAAATAATGAACTATATTTGAATGAAAGTCTTTATATTATTGATTAAATAAAAAAATTTATTTACAAAAAGAGTCACATATTTCTCTCATTTAGATCAATGTACAAGCAATTGACTGTATATATCCATTCAATATGAGAACAAAGTACTAGAAGTACAACTAAGTTAAAACTTATCTATTGGTTCCGTAGCGTAGCGATAAAGTGTCTGACTCTCGCGCGTAGAGTGCTGGGTTCGAATCCTCCGGATGCCAATGTTAAAATTATTTAATTTTTCACTAAAAACTGTGTGTGTGAGTATGTTAGGATGATTTGTAAAGTATAATTGAAGTAATATAATAATATAATGTAATTGTCCCAATACTTAATAAAAAAAAATAATAATAATAAAAATATAATCAAAAATCAAAATATACATAAGAAAAAAAAATTATTTTTTTTGACTTAATTATTGATGAAATAATAATGGAAATCAGTGTCGGCTTGACATCAGTTTCTAGACTAGAGCTGATACTTGGAAGTAGTGTTGGTTTGACCTGCGAAAATTCCATCAGTCTGACACTGAAAGGCAGTAACGATAAAATATCCGTTTCAAGTCTGAGACAGATACTGGAAAACAGTGTCGGTTCGATGTCTGATTATTGAATCGGACTGATACTGAAAAATAGTGTCAGGCTGATTTGATCATTATGTATACCCGTTCAATACTAGCTCTGGTTATCAATACGATATCGGATGATGAATCGGATTGATCACCAACCGTTCGAAAATTTCCACATGGGTATGTGTAACTATCATGGTTAATTTCGAAGATGGGCTAAATCGGTTGATTAGTTAGCTAGTTACGTCATACATCATAGGAAAAATCAATAGGCATATCTTTTAGGGAATTGAATGCTCTATAAAAGAAGTCTTGTATCATTTTTGGATAATTCCATTTGTTCAAAACTTATCGGAGGTTGAAGTCGAATTTATATTAAATGTTGAGATCTTTTTACTTTTCCGGCGAAATTATTAGACTTATCACGAAATGTTACATGATCTTTTTCATAGACAATTTTATCTCCTTCAAATTATTATTTATAAAAATTTTTGGAATTTTGCATAGTTTTCTAGTTATTTTCATATCAATGTCAAGCTCATAGAAAAAATCGTCTTCTGATCGATTTTAAGAGTTTGACATAGAGCTGATTAAAATTTGAAATTGATCGCGTCAGTCGTTATGAAAATATTTAGAAAAAACCGTTTTTCACCATTTCTTTCTCCCGCGATAACTCTCGAACGAATTATCCGATTTTGATGTTTGAGGTGGCAATCGACGCTTTTTATTGAGTACTAGAGCTGATTAGATTTTGAAGTCGATCGTATAAGTCGTTTTTGAGAAATCAATAAAAAACTAAAAAAAAAATTTTTTTTTTTCGTTATTCGCAAATATTTTCGAGTCTATTCCATCAAATAATCTGAAATTTTCAGAAAAGTTGATGGCCAACAAGCTCTTTCGATTGCCACCTTAACCATCCAAATCGATTCATTAGTTCAAAAGTTACAAAGAGTTTACACACACACACACACACACACACACACACACACTCGGACATCATTCTGAAAATAGTCAGAATAGCTTCCTAGGACCTCAAAACGTCGACATTTGATGAAAACTCGATTTTCAAAAATCGGGGTGAAAACAACAACTTCCCGAAATTTTTGGAAATCGTCGATTTTCTTAGCGGGAAGTTAAAAAAAAACGGAATTTCCAAAAAATTTATCAGAGATAATTTTTAGGAAATAGAATTGTCTACAAAAAAAATTCTATTACATTTTATTATAAATTCGATAGTTGCACCGAAAAAATGAAAAGATCTCGAAATTTACTCTAAGTTGACTTCGAGCTCGAATAACTTCTAAACAGATGGATTTATCAAAAAATGATAAGAGTGTGTTTTTGTAGAGTGTTAAATTCCCTACACAAATGTGTGCTGGGCTCATTCGTACAATGAGCCATTGTTAAGGTAAAAAATTCCAAACTAAAAATTTTTTTTTCCATCTTATTTAAACGGGAAATTAAAAATCACGAAGTGCCACCTGTTAATGTTAATATTATGACCTTAAACTCTACTAGAATTTTTTTTCATCATCTTGAACGATATTTTCACGGTAACTAAAGAAAAAAAAATTAGTTCTATTTTTTGGCCCACCCTAATATATATATTCATGCCACAAATTGAAGGAACAAAAAAATTTTAGAAATTTTTTAGTGATTTTTGCAAGACTATAACTTCGTGAAAAACGATCGTTTCGGGGTTTGAAAAAAAGCGTTCTATAGCTTGAAATCTTTAGTTTCAGCGCATTTTCATCAAAATTTTTTCTGAGATTCAGCTATTCAACAAACATGAGAAATACCACGAGACAAAAATTTTCTAAATTTTTTCTTTTCTTTGAGAGAGTACACGGGCTGCGACAAATTTTTTTCAACTAAACCAATGTATAGGTCATTTGGCAAAATTATTTAGCTTCAATTTGGCTTTTCTTTTAACCTCGTAGGACGATTTGTCGCAGAGATATCAGCCTTTGAACAAAAAATGACCCTTTTGGGTTCGATCATCGATGTTTCAGGTACCAATAATCGCACAGTTAATTTGAAGGTGGTGTTAAAAACTTGAATAAATTCCCAACAAGAGCCTATCTTGTATTACTTACGTAGCATGTATCAATTTGATAATTTAAAATAAGTAATGCGATGAATTTCTCATAATTATAAGTGTATAACAGACTAGAAGATTAGTCTACAATGCATCAATAACCAGAGCTAAGCCGTATCGACGTGGGACATTAATTGGACGGGTGACTCCTGAGTAAAACAATAGTTAACCGACAGTAAATGTTTTGCACTCGTCGAACGTGAAGCGGAGAGGTTGAGCTTTGTAACAGACTTGTCAAGGTCACGCGATTTTTTCGCATTGAACTGTATATATTATTTTCATATCACACTTACACGTTATAAAAAGCACATTAATCTAAAGAGGAAACGCTAATTAATAAGACTGATACTTTCATTAAGTTGCCCGATACGTATTATAATAAAATAAAGTTCAATAACAAATATGTATCGTGGACGTCAGTTAGTCTATAGTCCAAAAAAAGTCTGTGGCACGGATATCTCGTAAATGGCTTGACAAAATGACTTTATTTTTTTTTTCACATTCTTTAGAAATATGCAAAGAAGATCCTTTTCGAAAATCACTACTGTAGTCCTTCTCGTTTTTTTTATAATAAATAATTTTTGTTAAAACTGGTACTATGTAAACGAACACACACTACAGCCATTTTTTTATTTTATCGGAAATGTTTTTTTTCATCATCGAACTTTGCTGATATCATAAGGTTCTACTTTACCATCAGATAATTTTTTTCATTGCCAACATTCATAGAATTAACTAAATTAAAAAAAAAAACGACGATTTTCTTGATACATGTTTATTAAAAAATTTTGTAATAAATAATATAAATTAATAATTTATATGTTTTATTCGAACATGAACGTTCAAGGCATGCACTTTTGGATTTTCCAAACTTTTTTTTTTTCAATTAAAATTTAGCCGACATTAAAATTGATGAAGATAATAAATCCTAATTAAGTTACTCAATTAATAATTCTCAGATATTTTAAATGAAATTCTACAAATAACTATTTTCATTCATGCATGATTCCGTCCGACATCAATGTCAAAAAGATGACATAATGTTATCCAAAAAATGTTACCTTTAAGAGCTCAGAAAAATGTTATCGTTTTGATAACTTTATGTTGAGGTCATTTAAAAAAAATCTGAAAGTTAGCAAAATGATAACTATTTATGGATGTCTCTAGAACATAAAAAAAAATAACTTTCTTATGAGATTATTCTAACCTCAACTTTCGTCAGCTAATGTCATTGTAACCTATAAGTACCAATGATTATAAACATTATTTATTGATTCTGTTCTAAAGTAATTACATATAATTAGTTATTATAAATACAATAGCAAAATGTCAAAAAGAAAATATTTTAAAAATTTGTGTAGAGGTCAAAAAAATAAACAAATACGTAATTTTTTAAATAAATTACATAATTTTGAAAATTCATCTAGTGATGAAAGTGAAACAGTAGAAAATAATTCATGCTTTGTGAGTAATAATATATCTTGTGATGAATTGGAAGATGTTGATAATGAAAGAAATATTAATACATACAATAATATTGATGGCGAAAAACTTAATGAAAATGAAATAAGTAATGACAGTTCTGACAGTGAAACTAGTGGCAATTCTGACTCATGTATATTATCGATCTGTAATCAATTGAAAAAGAATGCTTTGGTAGCTATCAATGAAACAAGTTTATCATCAACTTCATCGAAACTCGCTCAGTGGGTAACTGATTTCAATATATCACATGAAGCAGCGAATAAACTCCTAAAAATATTAAAAACATCGAATCAAGAAGAAATCAGTAATCTTCGTCTTGATTCTCGGACTTCACTTGGTACACCAGAAACACCGATAGTAACTCGTGAAGTTTCTCCTGATCAATATTTTCATTACGGGTTAGAAAATGCCTTGACTGACCAATTGAGAATTGTTGATTATTATACTCTACCGGACTTGATTCTCATTAATACTAATATCGATGGGCTGCCGATTGCTAAAAGTTCGACGAGTCAACTTTATCCCATTCTCGCGCAAATTCTTACCGAAGTTTCTCAGCCATTTGGAATTGGAATATATCATGGATATGAAAAACCCAAAATTGTTGACATTATGATCTCCGTAAACTGATTTTTTTAAGGTCTCTAAAAAATGTTATCTTTCTGACGTCTAACCGATGAGCTCTTAAAGATATTCTCAGATGACGTGTAAGAGGCTTTTCTAATATCTTTCTGTTATCTTCGAGACAACTATTTCAGATGTCAGATCAGAAAAATGTTATCTTTAAGAGCTCTGTATGTCATCTTTCTGCCGGACGGGATTGTACCCTGGTTAAAAATACTGATTGAAAAAAATTGAGAAGCGGTCACTTTATGCAAAGTGTATATCTATAAATACAAACAAAAAAATTGAAATTATTAAAAAGAATTCGGATTTCATCATTTTTAATTCTTTTCAATCAATATTTTTAAACAGGGTATATTATGACCGGTGGGCCTAGTACTGGGCTAGCTCTTGTCCTAGTCTAAGGTTACTTATAATTAACTTGAATTAATTTATTTTTTGAGCTGGGTGGGGTCACCTCGTTCCCTTGAAATCTGCGCTTATAAGTTATAACAGGAAAAGAAAGAAGCTTGGTGGTTCATTCAGTAAAGATAGGAATTTACAATATTTTATTTAATCAAGTTTTCCCCAATTTGTTACTTATAAGGATTCCCCAATTTTATTTTTTTGAATTGATATAGATCAAATTTAATATATAAGTTTTATATTTTAATCTACGCAGGAGGAGTCAAGTGTGATTTTGATTGGAGAAAACGGAATCCCACTAATGGTGTACCTTACCGCGTGTTTTATCCTTGTAGTTGTAGGTGGACAGTGACCCTCAAGAAGTGTAGGCAGCAATGATGTAGGCCCAATCTTTGGTGATATAAAATCCCAAGAAATGAACAGGAACGATGCGGTAACACTCACAAATTTCATCGGCACAATTAAATTTAATTTTAACTTTATTGAATGAACGCGTATAGAAATGTGACTCGAAGTATATTAATATGGCTAAAGATATAAAATAAATTAAATAAAACTGATTACTGGAATAAATGACTAGATATGACTAGGCTTATCGTTAGGTCGGCTCACATAAGTTGTATTGAGCTCTGGTTGTAGAGTAGGAATTACGCTAAGCGTCATCAGTCCACTACCCTACTGGTCCACTATGAGTAATAGCCAGGGCCTAAGTCCTCGAGTTATTGCTTGCTGGCCCTTTTAACGGAAAATTTTGAGGGCGTGAAATTACCCCACTATCATCTCAAATTCAAGTAGGATTTGATTTAGGGGGCCTCTGACATAGCTTCGAGTGACTGCTGAGTTTAAATTAGCATATAATTATTCAAATAGATCGTCGTCGGGTTAATTAGACATCCGCCTTTGATTTTCAAGTCGAAAATCACAAACGCACTGTTACAATATAATCATATATGATTTATAACAGGGAATTGTGAATTTTCCGCGCTCAGTTGCCATGATTTTCTATCATGCGCACGGTCGATATAATTTATTACTGCCCCAGGGTTATCCGGGGTAGAGTGCGACTGTCGTCCCGAGCGGAAATCGTAAGGGCTTGTCTGTCAGTCCCACTTAGTAATAAGTAGGAGCGTCTAGGTTTTCCGGAAGTTGCCGGATTCGGGTGAGTGGGTACACAATTATGAGTGCAGGGTGAACCCAGGCCGAGACACACAACCGGACGAGCCACCCGAAGATCGAGACGCTCAGCCAACTCAGATAATTAATCAATTCAGACTTGGATTCGCTTTGTGGAACCAAGCGATACTTCTATTAATTATTATAGATACCAGGCCATTAGCCGGTATCTTTAATAACATTATATTAATTATTTGGAAAAGCAGGTGAACGAGAGATACGAGGTAACGAGAGAAAAAAAAAGGCGAAAGGTACCGGACGAGAAAGACGAGAACGAGACCAGGAACCTGACGAGATGAATTACCGGACAAGGACAGGAAAACGCACCAGGAAATAAATCAGGTATTAATTAAATTAATTTTTCTAGGCCTAAGCCAGAATATCAATTTAATTCAATATACTTAGTCGCTCGTCGGGGTAATAGTCGGGGTAATAGTCGCGCGTCTAGGTCCGTAGTTAATTAATTAGTCATAAAATTTATTAAAATAAAATTAAGCCAGACGGTTGTCTAACCGGATCCAGGCCAATTACCGGGTCCAGGGTGTTGTTTATAATTCCAGGCCATTGCTGGAATTATTACGTCGTAGAAATTTCTAAGCCGATTGTGTAGAACACAAGCCAAAAATTTTCGTGGTCTAGTCCGCGTTGTAATAAAATATTAAAGTAATTAATAAATAAAATTAATAATTAGAGTTCGTTAATAAAATTATTCTAAAAATATATTCAGTAAAAGTAAAGACTGTAAAGTAAGAAGTCGAGTGGTCGCGAGTAAAGATGACGTAACTTGAAGTGAAGCGAGTATCGGGTAAAGAAAACGGAGATGGGATTTTTTACTGACCAAAACTCAAAATATTAAGCCTCGTGATTTCGGATCGTGGATAAATTTAATAATTAATGTTTAGCTGTTCGAAAGAAGTTAAATTAAAATTAATTAATTAATAATAATAAATTTTCCTAAATTTAATTAGGTAATTTATTAAAGTGCGTGGCAGGAACAGCCATTTTAAAATCAATGTGTGTGAATAAGAGTCCAGGGGACTCGATTGCGCGTGTGTGTGTAGGAAAAGATTTTAAAATTAATATTGTAAGAAACAATTAATTCGGGAGGTAACCGATTTTTAATTTGTAAGTCCAAAAGTAGTTGGCAATTTTAATCGAGTGAGTGTGTGTGTGCGATGCCAAGATATTGGCTATTTAGTTTTAAGTCGCCAAAAGTAATTGGTAAATATTATATGGTCTATTGTTATAAGGTCTAAAGGTTATAAGGTCAAAAAGTATAAAGTTATAAGGTATAAAAAGTTATAAGGTATAAAAGTTATAAGGTTTAAGGTCAAAGATTTATAAGGCTTATGAAAATTATAAGGTTTTATTTACAAGCTTACAAAATCAATAAAAGTGAATATTGTTATAATAAATAAATCTAATTTATTGATAAATTTATCCTTCCTCTTCCCACTCTAACAATTAAATTTTACATCGACCCTGAGAATAAAGAACCGGTTCTAAAAGACCGCTTAATCCTTCCAGTGGCGCCCTTAAAAGGAAAATTAAGGACGACCAAGGTAACAGTACCCCTGTTACAGATTAACAAGGTGATTCAAAAAATAACAAATTATTTTTTTCTCCTCGGAAACAGGTTTGAAAGTTTGATTTAGATATAAAAAGACGCCTGTGAAAGTTAGAGATTTTAATATTAACATTTAGAGGTGCCGCTTCCCACTTTTCTATTTTTTAAAAGAATAACATGGAAAAATTTTATCTTGCGTCTTTTGATTTTTATAACTGGATAACGATGCGCCATAGAAAATATCTGTTGACAGGTTTCATAGAAAATTGAATCCTATGCAAAGAAAGTCTCTTATCATTTTATGATAAATCCATTTGTTCAAAAGTTATTTGAGGTTGAAGTTAAATTTATATTAAATTTTGAGATCTTTTTACTTTTCCGGCGAAACTATCAGACTTATCACAAAATATTATAGTACCTTTTTGGTAGACATTTTTATTTCCTACAAATTATTACTCATAAAGTCTTTTCAGATTCCGCATTGTTTTCTAGTTATTTTGATTTTAATGGCAAACTCTTTAAATCGATCAGAAGATTATTTTTTTATGAGCTTGACATCAAAACGAAAATAACTAGAAAACAATGCGCAATTCGAAAAAACTGTATAAGTAACAATTTGTAGGAAATAAAAATGTGTACAAGAAAGGTGCTCTAATATTTTCTGATAAGTCTGATAGTTTCACCGGAAATGTAAAAAGATCTCAGAATTTAATATAAATTCAACTTCAACCTCAAAGAACTTTTGAACAAATGGATTTATCAAAAAATGATAAGAGACTTCTTTTGTAGAGCATTCAATTTCCTACCAAAATATGCCTGTTGATTTCTTCTATGATGCATTTTTAGCTAATTATAAACATCAGAAGATGCCAAAAAAATTTTTTCCATGTTATGGAAAATTATATGGAATATTCTTATGGAAAATAAAAAAGTGCAATGCGGAACCTCTTAATGTTAATATTAAGAGCTCTCATTTTCACAGGCGTCTTTTTATATCTAAATGAAACTTTTAAACCTATTTCCGATAAAAAAAAATTTGTTATTTTTTTAATCACCCTAATGATTATATATGATCAGATCTAGAGAATTTTCAGATCTGATTTTATATGGAGTTATGCATAATGGTCTGCGTAACATTTGATCCGACGACATAATGCCCGCGACAAAATACCCGGAAACTAAAATACCCACGACAAAATACCCGTTGGAACTGGCCTGCAGGGTCAACTGACAGACCGATTTTTTACAGTATAGTATCAACTAAGCATTACTAACATTTTTTGTTTTCTTATGGTAACTATTAAATATTATTTCTCAGAACTTATACTTCGGCAATGATCATAACAATACTTTTTTAGTTCACTCCGACAAATAAAGAATGTATTAGTGACTATTTTAGCTTGTTTATCATCCAATAGTTCCTGGAACTACATTGTAAAAAATAAGGTACTGACATGAAACTTCCCAAGAGTTTGGCGAATTTCCTCTTCAGTGAAACCAAATTCGTTTGAACCAACGAAAACTAGTTTGTCTCAAGAAAATCATTTTTATTGAATTGAAATCTCTACTCGATAAAGAGAAATTGCTTAGGCGTATATGTTAAAGTTTTTAAATTTGACCGTAATTAAACTAAAAGTTGACTGAATAAGGTAATTGTTCCAATATCGAAACGACGAAGGGTGTACACTGAGAGAAAAATGCACAGTAGCCTGAACTACGATGTCACAGATATTAAATATTAGTTTTGTGAACTAGTTTTCGTAATCACTAGTACTACACGGTAGTGCATTAAACTAATACGAAATAATAACAACAACTATTCATTATGAACAATTTTTACCTGGTTAGAACATGTAGTAAAATAAGGCCTATTCGGATGGTTTTTGTAAAAGTATAATTTTTTGTTTGTGTATGGTAAAAATTGCCACTACTTCATTACATTTTATGGCTAGTATACTGAAATAAAGATTAATGATAGATTTAGATAATTAAATGCAATATTTTCAATTCTATTCAAAATCTCCCTTAGTTAAGCCTTATTACCTGCCAGTACCTAAGTTTATATAACTTGAAAAAAAATTATTGCAATTGAAGCTTGAGTAGTACTGATAATAATAATATTGTAGTCAGCTTCAATAAATTAAAGTAATAATGGTAACAATTCCAGTTTAGCGGAAATGAATTAGTAGATATAATTATAATAATTAAGTTATTAAAACTTAAAATGTAGCAGCCTGGAAACAAATTTTTTCATGAAATTTTATGAAATTTCATGAAGTTTTATAAAATTTGATGAAATTTCACAAAATTTTATGAAATTATGTTCATGCAATTAGGTGAAATTCTGTGAAATTTTATAAAGTTTCATAAAATTTTATGCAATTATATATAATTTTATAAAAATTTATAAATTTTATATAATTGTAATCGAGATCCCAAGAAGTTATTGGTATGAAATTTTATAAATTTGTATAAAATTTTACAAAATTTTAAAAAAGTTGATGAAATTTGAAAAAAACTTATGAAATAATATCAGAAACCATGAAAGAATTTTATGAAATTTCATCAAATTTTGCAAAATTTTTAACAATTTTATGAAATTTCATAAATGTTTGTAAAACTTCATAAAGTTTTATAAAAATTCATAAAAATTTTACATCATTGTTATGAAGATTTCAAGGACTTAGAGGTATAAAATTTTTTATATTTTTATAAAATTTTATGAAAGTATATAAAGTCTTATGAAATATTATAAAGTTCTATAAAACTTAGTGTAATTTTACACAATTTAAGTTTTGGCCTTACACGAAATGTTACAAAGTTTCATTAAATTATGTAAAATTTTATGAAAATTATTTCTTGGTTTCTAATTAATTTATAAAAATATTTATATAATTCTATAGATCAATAAAACTACATAATTACATGGAATTTCGAAAAATTTTAGAAATTGAAAGAGAAATGTTTACCAATAATCTTTCGGATCTTGATAGTCAATATGTAAAATTTTTATGATATTTTATGTAATTTTATAAAATTTTACAAAATTTTATAAAATTTCACACAGTTTTATAAGATTTCATAAAATCCCGGGTGAAAATATTTCAAACTGAAAAAAAAAAAATTTTTTTTTTCTCGGCCGAAATTTGGCCAAAAAAAGGTTTCGGTAGTGAACACGAGGCTGAAACTCGTTAGGCCTAAAAATGGCCGAAAAAAGGCCAACAATGAAGCTTAAATATGGCTGACGTTAAAGACGAGGATTTAAACTATTATTATTATTATTCTATTGCATGGAATAGGAATAATTGTATTCATCAAATAGTTATTTTATTGTCCGGAAAAATGCTTTTCATATGGCCTGTGACGTTACATTGCCGAGAAGATGGACTTGAAGGTGAAGTAAGCGTGAGTCTGTGTGATAGAGAGAGATAGAGTTAGTACGTGTGTCGAGTTGAGTGCAGTAGATAGTGAGTAGAGAGTATGGAGTATGTGTGTGTTGAGAGTACGAGTACGTGTACGTTACGTGTATGATTTGGAGTGTCTGTGTGGTTGAGCGTGGATTTAACGAGGAAGGTCTAGCTGTGTCGCGGATAGTGGCCAGGATAACGTACCTCCCGACCAGTGATGACGACTAGGCATAGGCTTAGCCCTCAGGGTTGACGTGGTGATCACGGAGGAGCGACTGAGATGTTGCCCCCCCCCCCCCTTCGTGTTGATACCCAGAGTTGACAGGGGTATGTTTACGTTTAGTTGGGAATGGCAGGTCTCGTTTGCGATGCTCGAAGAAGCCGAGAATTCGCTAACTTCGGATATCACGGGGAGTGACATTGCGGGAAGACCCGTGAGTCCACGGCTCGTGTGTGGTGAGAGAAGAATATTTGGAGAAGCGAGAATGTGAGAGTGACTGAAAGTAGAGCGTGCAAGTGAGTGGAGTAGGAGACAAGAAAAGAGTAGTTGGGAGCAGACCATGATGTCAGAGAGTTGGGCTTTGGAGTCGCTCGAGTACGAGCAGACCCAGTAGTCGAGTTTGGAGTTTTGGAGTGAGTGGTGGTGAGTTGGAGAGCCCCAAAGGTAGGCCCTGACCACACCCTTGGTTGATGTCGTTTTCGGAGCTTATGGCTTTGGGTATTGTGTTCTTGGAGCCGTTTTGTCATGATATTTGCCGTCCTGATTACCGCATTATTTATTTTATTTTATTTATTATTTCTTCTGGAAGTGTGTGTTAAGTTTGTGATTTTTCGTCCTCGAAAGGTTTCCGGTGTTATACCCAGGTATTTATTTGTCTGATGGACCGAGAGTACTCGACCGTGAGCCTGTGGGGCTCTCCGTGTCACTCTCGCGTTATCTTTACGGTATTTTTTTTAATTTTCTTTTCTTTATTTTGGCTTTAATTTAGTGTTATTAATCGGCTTCTTCCGCGTCAAAAAAGCCGCGACTCTCCCTCCGCAACCTAGCATACTGAGCGCATCAGGACATGCCGCCACCACTGTTGATTTCTCTCATCTCCGAATGATTTCGATATTAGGTTTTAATTTACGTGTATGTTTAGACCGGTTGCCGATACCGGGGAAATAAAAGGCAGCTGGCGCCCGTCAGGATCTGGAGGAAATGAGAGGAGTGATCGGTGGGCAAAGTGTAACGTAGCCCGATTTTATGTAATTCGAGTTTGAGTGATTGAGTAAATTTATTGAGTTAATGTTGAGGTGTAATTTTGTCGAGTTTTATCGAGTATCATGTAAAAGTTACGTTACAGGGCATATATTAAAATTTCCAGTATTTACATATCTATGTATAGAAATTTCAACTAATTAAAAAAAAAAAGAAACAATTTGATTTCTGTATTTCTTTCTTTTTTTTTTTTGTTCAATCATTTTGGTTATGCGGGAATCATCACACATGTGATTAATTTAATTTCTAATCGAGTAGAAATTTTTTATTTCGAGAAAAAACGCTAGAATTATCAACTAACTGAACACGCTTTAGTGGGATTCGAACCCGGGACATAACGAACTACTAAGTTTACTTGTGCTATATGAGATTGAAAGAATGCATCACTTTTAAAACAGCAAAACATAATTGAAAATCTATTATTAGTAATAACAAAAAAATTTCTTATTTTTTTTTTTCGTGTACTATAAAATCCGATATGTAAGTAATTGTGATATGTGTAATTTTGGTTATACAGTTATGAATAGGATTGCTTAAAAAGTATAAACCCCAATGAAAAAAGTTTATAAAAAAATTATATGCTAAAATATAAAAAAAATATATATTTTTCATATCAAAAAAATGTATTAAAAATATATAAAATACGTATAAAAAATATATTTTTAATAGCTAACTTTTGGCCGATTTTCGTATGTATTTAATCTATTTCAAATATATTAAAAATATATAGAAAAAAATATATCAGTGATATATTTTAAATATATAAACAATGTAATTGAGAAAATATAAAAAAATTATCTAAAAAATCAATTTTAAAGTTAATCAACAACATAGAAAAAGAAATATAAAAAGTTTTTATAAAAAATCGTCCCCTTTCTACGTAAACCTCGTAACTCCATTTTTTTCAAAATTGAGATTTTGAGTAATAAACATTCCTCAGCACTTCTTTTACACAGAAATAAATATCAAACGTTCATAATGATAATAGAATTGTTTTTAGAGACTTTTGATTTTTCTCGTATCTACATGTTCGAATTTAACAACCTCGTATCTACTGTAAGTATTGTCAAAATTGTTAATATGGCGTTATTGTCTCATTACTAGGTGTCGATAAACATCTCTCAACTAAAGTCAGTTATATTTTGTTCATTGACATTTCTTTTCCGTTATATATAAATATGAATATATAAGATAAGTTTTTTTTTTTAATTTTATTTGTTTTCTAGTGTATAGCCGCAATTACGGCCTTTTACACTTTTTGCCTTTATATCGCAAACTGCTTTACTTCTCCTCCTCTGCCTTCCGTTGTGCGGCTGTGGCCCGACTTGTGCTTATACTGTACTGCATATTATTACGGTGATGCCCTGCAACCTCCCTTGTGCAATGGAGGTGCAGTGGCTAGGGAAACCACAGAGAAAACCTACCCAGTACAGTTCGGTTTGGGTGAAGCTCCAGTGATCGATAAAATTCCCATTTTACCGATCACTGGATTTTCATCCCGCGCCTAGCGATCAGAGACCTTCGTTCGAACCCGACGTGTGGCTAAACGGTCACCCAGTCAAGTAGTGATCATGCTCGATACTACTCAACTTCGGTGATCGCCCGAGCCACGCGCGTGCCGAACGGCTGCCTCAGCCGCCTTCTATATAAGATAAGTAAGTAATCTTTATTTAATTATTAAAACTTACTTTAAAATAAAACGAATATATTAAATTCTCATTTTATTTTACTTAAGAAAAAATGATTTATGTTTATATTTTTATTTTAGCTTACTTTATTTTCCAAACAAGATATTTTTTATTTTCATTAAATAAAAGATTAATTTTTTTGTTACAGCTATCAAGATGTCAACAAACGAATCTGAAATTTCTCATTTAAGTGATGAAAATGGATTATTAATAAAATCGGTAAAAAAATAAGTAAATATTATCCAGACTTTTCTTTTTTTTAATTCGGAGTGAACATCAAATGTGTTTAACGATAATGAACAGGTACTAATTTTTTTTTTTTTTGTAGGTATCGATCTTGTCGGTGCAAAACAAGTCTATTTTGCAATCAAACGATGATAGTGGTAATCCATCAAATAATGGTACAAATAGTCTGAGTGACGGGAATATGGTTCTTGATGAAACGACTGGTCTCTCCGTACTTCAACAATCTAACTCAACAATTGGAGAAGACGTAGTTCAAGATTATTCGAATTGCATTTTAGATGAAAAAACTGGAGTATTTGTTGAATGCAATAAAGAAATTGATTGTCTTTCTGAAAGGTATAGCAATTTATCATTAAGTTCTAATCGTTGCTCACGAAAAGTCAGTTCTCAAAGTTCAAATAATGCTGATTTTACGATTAAAAAATTGGACGAAAATTCTAGGCTGATTGAAAGGAAAAGAAGAAAGAAAGGACAAGGGAAGCCAGCAGAGTGGGATAAGAATAAACTGAAACGAGCTCAAATGGTTGAAAAGTCATATTACAGTAAACAACATGTAAAGAAAAAAGTAGTTGGATTTAAAAAAAGAGAAAAACGTCGACTTAAACCTTCATGCGATTCTAAGAAGTATGAAAAAAGTCTGCTTTTTCAATGTAATGCGATTACTAAAGCACAAAGAGAAGAAATTTTTAATTCTTTCTGGAAAAATGATGATTAGAAGGAACGAAAAGTAATGATAATCAACCTTGTAGAAAAATTTTCTGCAGCTCGGCGAACGCAAGACGATGAAAGGACTCGGCGTAATTTGTTTGTCAAAAATTAGTTCGCAAGAAAATGTTCTTAAATACCTTCAGTTTAGGTGAATGGGCTATTCTTAATTGGATCAACAAAAATAATGGATTCGGTGTCACACAAAAACGATCATCTAATAGAATTTCCAAAATTGACGTGAAAAAGAATGAACATGTTCAGGCTTTTTTTACTCAATTTGCCGAAAATGAAATCTCGTTATTGCCGCCAAAAAACAGAGAAACAATACCTAGATTTAGTTTATACTTCGTTTAACGATGTTTATCAGATTTATAAACAATATATTGGTGACAATAATATACCATTTGATGGAATAGCTTCTTATGTGACATTTTTAAAAATAACTCATTCATTAAATATTGGGTTATATAAACCTATGAAGGATCAATGCGATCTTTGTTTTAGTTTTAAAAATAAAAATACTACTCGAGATATTTATGACTCTCATATTAAAAATAAAAATAAAGCTAGAGGAGAAAAAGATAATGATAAAAAAAGAGCTGAAAAAAAGGCCATTCGGAAGCCAAAATGGAAGGTAGATTTTTCAATTAATCGATATAAAAAGTTAATTTTATACATATATATCTTACGATATATGTTAGTGTATAGTCATGACATGAAATCAAACTCATTTTCTGAGAGTGAGGGTAAAAAAGGAAAACGATTACTTTCGATATTAGTATGAGATCATAATTGTAATCGCTGTTACAATGACAAGACCAGTTATAATTATAGGACTCACAGGTACGATTGGAACATCATAAATAATAAGACAAATACTTTTAAAATATAAAATAGTTGTAAAATTTACAGGTTATTTTGTTCACAATAAAATACACGTGACAAAATTGTTTTATAATGGGAAATGAATAAGTTATGTGGTATGAAAACCATTTTTTCAACATTTTTTGATTCCATTAAAATTTTCAAGGCTCTCAAATTATTAGAAGAAATAGTCAAAACATAAAGCTTAAGGTCACAAATTAAAGATTATTAGACGAGCTTTCAGATACTTTTTACGGAAATTGTCTATGAATGTTAGTTTTTAAGTTATGTAAGCTTCAACAGTGATTAAAAACTAATTTTTACGAAAAATCATAAAAATTCCAAACAGCCATAATTTCAAAACTATTTGAATGATTCAGCCCATCTTTGAACTTGATCAAGGTAATCGCCTATAGAATAAGTGTGAAAAATTTCATTAAGATCCGATAAGAACTGTGGGCGCTATCGTAATGACCACACCAGTGATAATCATCAGGATTGGAGGTAAATTTGATACATCATAAATAATAAAAGAAATACTTTTAAAATATAAAATAGCAGTGAAATTTACAGGTTATTTTGTGCACAATAAAATACAACTGACGAAACTGGATTTTAATGAGACAAGCATGAGTGATGTGGAATGAAAACCACATTTTCAACATTTTGTGATTTCATTAAAATTTTCAAGGCTATCAAATTATTGGAAGAAATGGTCTAAATGTAAAGTTTAAGGTCATAAATTAAAGCTTATTAGTCAAGCTTTAAAATACTTTTTACAGAATTTATCGATGAGTTTTAGTTTTAAAGTTATATAGACTTTAAAAGTGATTAAAAACTGATTTTTTCGAAAAATCGTTTAAATTTCAAACAGTTATAACTTCTAAACTAATCGGCCGATTCAGCCCATCTTTGAACTTAACCGCGGTAATTACACATAAAATAAGTGTAGAAAGTTCATTAAGATCGGATAAGAATTGTAGACGCAATCGTGCCCTCAAAAGTTTGTTCTATTACATAAATATATATATATATATATATATATATATATATATATATATATATATATATATATATATATATATACTAACGCAAAAAATTAAAGGAACAGAAAAATTTTATAAATTATTTAGTAATTTTTGGAAGGCTGTAACTTGGTGAAAAATAATCGTATCAGGATTTTAAAAAAAGCATTTTATAGTTTGTAATCTCTAGTTTCGGTGCATTTTTATTAAATTTTTTAAAAGGTTTAGTTATTACGCTAACATGAGAAATACCGCGAGACAAAACATTTCTAGATTTTTTTTTTTTCCAAAGAGCCCACGGACCGTAAAAAAATTTTGTCAACTAAACCAATGTATAGGTCATTTGGAAAATTTATTCAGCTCTAATTTGGCTTTTTTTAACCTCGTAGGACAATTTGTCGTAGAGATATCAGCCTTCAAACAAAAAATAATCCTTTTGGCTTTGATTATCGATATTTCAGGTACCAATGATTGCACAGTAAATTTGAGGGCGGGGTTAAAAACTTGAATAAATTCTCTACAAAACTCGTTCATCATTTTTTGGAAAAAATAATTCTTTTCATTTTTAACATCCTTTAGAACTAAGTACATAAAAATGACTTGTTCTGGTTTTTAAGTAAATCAACCGCTACTCTGTAAATATTGATAAAAAAAATATCGTTGCGAGGGACTTTTTTAGCTTAATGTACCCCCAATAACCCTATAAGTTTTCAAATTGATCGATCGAGCCGTTTTTTGGAGGTGATTGTTTAAAGTTTTGCTAAACAATTAAAGGAACAAGGTTTGTTCCTTTAATTGTGTAATCATAATCAAAATGAAAAAATATTTTTTTTTTTACTTTTCTTTCATTTTTGCATTGGTAACTCAGTAAATGTGAGGGAAAGAGAAAAAAAACGAAAAATTTCCAAAAATGTCAAAAAAAAAAAATTTTGACCCTAAAAAACAAGTTTCAATTTTTTTGATTCCTTTGATTTTTTTGAGCTGAGCCAAATTGAAACCGAATAAATTTGCCAAATGACCTTTGCATTGGTTTAGTTGACTAAGCCGTAATAACCAGACCTTTTAAAAAATTTTCATAAAAATGCACCGAAACTAGAGATTTCAAGCTATAAAATGCTTTTTTTAAAATCTCAATACGATTATTTTTCACAAAGTTACAGCCTTCCAAAAATTACTAAAAAATTTATAAAATTTTTCTGTTCCTTTAATTTTTTGCGTTATTGTATATATATATATATATATATATACATATATATATATATATATATATATATATATATATATATACATAAATTTTTTTACGAATGGTATTTTTGAACTCTACTCAACTAATTATGATAGTTTATGACGCAGTTCCTTCAAAAATCGAGCATGAGGACAAATACAATAGTTTTACGTCGTATATTCTCAACTTTTTAGAGAGTTATGTTGATTTGAAGATTCTAACAGTATTTTTTAGTGATAGGTGTTGTGCTCAAAATCGTAATGTTAATTGAGCAAATTTATTGCAACTGATAGCAATCAAATTTAAGAGACGACAAATTTAAGAAGACAACGATCTATCAGAAATATTTAAACGTTGGTCATCACAAATGGAATGTGACTCTGTTCATTCATCTATTGAAAGGAGAAAGAAAAACAAGGAACGTTATGTACCAGCACATTTCGTTTGTATCATTAAAGAAGCGAGAACAAATCCAGAACCATATAAAGTTATTTACGTCGATCACAAGTTTTTTAAGGATTTCTCTAAAATTAATTTTTGTAAATCATTTAGACCTGGTTCAAAAAAAGGAGATCCACAAGTGACAAATTTGAAATGTCTCAAATACGATCCAACTGGGATGTATTATAAATTAGATTACCAAAACGATTGGACCGTATCACCACAAAAAATAACAAAAATAAATATTAACCGAAAAAACATTATTACTTCATTGTACAAAAGCCCAATTTCCATTACATCGAGAAAATTCAACGATTTACAAAGTTTGACAAAATGACTACATCAAGATTATCAAAACTTTTACGATCAATCAAAAGTTGAATCTAGAATAGAAAAATAAGGTATAAAGACGTCTAATCTTGTTAGTTATTTTTTAATTTATATAGCGGTTCATTTGTAAATTTTTCTATAGAAAAATTGTTACAATAATGTACCCGCGGGTAATAAGGCCTGTCGGGTAATAAGGCCTAAGTGACAGAAATGATATTTAAAATAATCACCTCCACTAAAGTCTACTTTAGTAGAAAGGTCTTGCATAGAAATGTTACGATAAATTTATAGAGTCCCGATACCACGTTTCCTGTCTTCGATATTTCATCATCCGTCATATGCTGTCGTAGCGCAGAAGAAATCATAAAAAACAATCTAGTCTTCTGTATTTAAAAAAGTATTGTTGCTAAATTTAAGTGATGATTCATCTCTAATACCAATTTTATTAAGTATAGTTAAAGTATTCCAGTTTGTTTAACACGTAGGCCTTATTACTTTACCGTAGTAAAATAAGACCTATTTGTATAGCTGTTGTAAAAGGATAATTTTTTGTTTGTTTATGGTAAAAATTACCATTACTTCATTACATTTTATGGCTAATGTATTGAAATAAAGATTAATGATACATTTCGACAATTTAATGCAATATTTTCGTTTCTATTCAAAATCTTCCTTAGCTAAGCCTTTTTACCAGCAGGTACCTTATATATATTAATTAATATTATTTTTATATTAATGCATTAAATTGTAAACAAATCTTAAAATAACTAAATATTTATTATACGTGTTAAAAAATGTTCAATCGATAACAGATGTACAACAATTCATCGCTTTTTAAGTACCACAACTTAAAAATTCTTTATGTTCTATTTTGAGTTGCATGAAATTTTTTTTAAGTACCATAATTTTATTTAAGACGCGTTTTCATTTGTTTCTCTATTCGCACTCAACTGGATAAACGGTACTATCTTTGTTGCACTTGTACAGTAAATGGGAACTTTGTCCAAGCTTTTCTCGTAAACAAATGGAAGTTATCAAAAACTTGAAGTGCACTTCGGTAGTTCATAGAGTAAAGCATCGGGTCTGTGTCTTTATTTTACGTTTAGAGCTTTCATCGCATAGAAAAGCTTGGACAAAATTATCTCATAACCGTTCTTAATAAAAAATCCTATAGCCAAAAACAGGCCGATTTAACTTTCGGCCAAATTTTGGCCTGTTTTTGGCCAAAGATTCTTACTCGCGATAATTTTATTGGAAAAAAAAATAACCAGGCCAAAAACAGGCCGATTTAACTTTCGGCCAAATATCAGCCTGATTTCAGCCAAAGATTATTATTTGCGATAATTTTATTGAAAAAAAAAAATATATATTCCGGCCGAAAACAGGCTGATTCATTTGTCGACCAAATTTCGGCCTATTTAATAACATGAAAAATTTTTTACCTTTTTTTGGGCCAAATTTCCGCCTCTTTCAATAAAACTTTTATGGTTTAGGCGAGATTTCGGTTAAATTAAGCTATTTCGGCCTATTTTAGGTCAAATATTTTCACCTGGGATACCACAATAATAATGAAATGAAACTTACCGGTGTTGTATAAGGTTGACATGCAAGTCGAATACCATCATGCCTTAATTTTTCCTGTAGCAATATTTTCAGCTGCATCCTTGGTATCCTAACAAGTTCAGCTTTACCCTCTTCATATTCATCGGTAAATTTAGCCAATTCCTGACCACCACTAGATAAACTAGCAGTCGGTGAACTTCTCTGGATTTCTTTATCACTTGCTGGTGGTTCAGAAGATGTTTTCGATGATCTCAAACTTACACTATCACATATATAATCATTAGTCTCTTCTAATGTAAAATAAACACTCGCTGCACCCTCTTCTCGTAATGTTTTTACTGACTGGAGTAACTGCATTCGATGACTTAGATTGAACACACCGATAGCATCAAGATCTGGATCACCAATTTGCTTACATATTTCTAAATCATCATAACCGTTATCAATAAATGACTCAGAATATTGGCAAAGATGGAGTGAACGTAGCCACTCCACAACTATATTACTTGCAATAGTCATATCTCCAAGAATACGATTGATTAACCAGTAGGCCAACTGCTCCTTAAGTTCAATTTATAGCAATGATTGCGCTAAAACTTCCGAGTTATCTCCATGAAACATTTTGAGTTTTTTCATTCGAACTGAAAATAACATTGATAAATTAAATAACATAAATGCAAATAACTAAATTTAACTCCACGTCAATGGATTACATATAAATATACGAATGTTGTCATTTCATTTGAGGTTTATTTTATTGCAGGAAATTCAATTCTAAATCTGACATTGAATGAAAAATTATAAGCCTGCAGCTGGAAGACAAAGATTTATCCCAGACAAAAATATGAAACAAAAATAAGGATTATAAAAAAACACAGTGTGATACTTAATAAATTATAAGTTACAGACAAATTAGAAAAAAAAAATAATAAGCCACGTTATGTGAGCCCGACGACCTTGAGATCTTTGTTGCTCTTTACTTTCTCACTTTTTGTTATCTCTTTTATGAAACTTGCTCCTCTTCTGGTTTTTACGTTTCAACTTTAATTCTTTCACTAGCTTACTGATGTAATGAACTGTTACTCATTTTATGCTCGCATAAACAAACATTTATTGATAGTCCTCAGTATTGTATGGGTAGTTGTTCCACTACTTTCCTTTCATTCTTCACCGACCACTTTCTTATAGTTTTTTTTTCACTCTCTTTTCTATTTATTGGTACATAACAATATAAGGAATGATATTTATACCTTTTACGAAATGATACAATTTTTTTTTTTCCAAATGATTCAATTATTGATCAATAAATTTATTATAAAAACATCACCATTGCTAATGAGTAGATTTGACACTCCTAGGGACCATAATATGTTACATAAAATTTATAAAAGTTTACCATAAAACATAATCAATTTTCAAACTTGAAATTTGACACATACAACGACCGTGAAACGAAACTCTTTACACCACGCGGTCCTTCTGAACATCTGCGCGCGCAATTTTCACTTAAACTTGAACATCAATTCATCTAAAAAAATCACTACAAAATAAGATTGATTTAATAGGCAAAGTTCTATTTAAAAATCATGAATCCAAAAACTAATTTTAATGATTTTTTAATCAATAACACGTTAAATAATCAAAAAACTCAGTGATTTTATAATGATTATTATTATTATTACTATTTTTTTTGTCGAAATGAAACTCACAAAAAACAGATCGATTAAACTTAATATCACGAAGTATGTATTTCAGGTTTGAATCACTAGTTTTATTTTATTTGTTTATAATTAAATGATATATAAGATCTTGATAAATTTTTTGTCTAATTGAGAACACGATAATAATATAGAGGAGTGATTAAGAATACGTGATATGACTCCAAATGTAAAATAATGGATGCTCCATAATAATAATACGACACACTGCAACGCAGCACACGACTCAACTGACACGACATGCCCGCTTGAGGGAGCCACTCGCCCCACCACATTTCATCCCTCTTGCCGATCCTACAAAGGATGTGTATTTTATGTCATTTGTGTATAGGTAGACAGAAAACATGCGAACCGGCGTGTTAGCGCTCTCTACTCTATATCACACTTTACCACAATACTATACTAGCACCATTGGGGCTACAATACTTTATAAAACGCCACAGAGCTTCATACTAGTACTTGCGTCATCGAAAACACAGTTTAATGAGACGAACCGAGACATTTTTATATAAATTGTTTTTATATATTATATAATAAGAAAATTTAATAAAAATATAAAGAAAAATTATATTTTATTACCGCTACGTGATTGGCTACTTAAATAAAATAAATATTTTATCAGTTCATTTTCAAAGTCAACAAAATAACATCCTGGGAAAAAGTGATTTTGTCTGATCATAAATAATTATATATAATCATTTATATATGATCAGATCCCAAAATTGACTAAATCTTATTATATTTAATTATGAGGGTGTTTCAGAAAATAAAATTTTTTTTCTTATAGTCTCAAAAGTTAGTCTTAGGTATAAAAAAAATCCTCACAAGAGAGCAGCTCGAAATCTCAATTCTACTAAGAGCTCAACGAATACTTATTTTTCCATTCAAATTGCGTGTAAAAAAATTTTTTTTTGTTTTTTAAAAATAAAAGTATTAAAAAATTTTATCTTCGAAAATCGAAGCACATAGTCTTGTAGAAAATTAAATTCTCTACAAAAAAGCTCCTTATTTACAACATTTCATAAAACTTTAAAGAATTTGATGTCACTATTGCATTTAGTGTGAGGTAGGATTTTTTAAAATTTGATAAAATTTCACACAATTTTATAAAGCTTATAACAAATTATTATAAATTCAAAGTAAATAGACAAAATTTTCAATGGTCATAAAAAAAAAAAAATTTCATTTTTGCGGGCAATATGTAGGATACCCCTGAAAAATGTAAAAAAAAAAAAAATCTGAATATTGAATGTTTGAGTTTATTAAAATTTTTTGAAAGTTATTTACATTAAGAAAAATTATATTTTATACAATTATTGGATACAAAGGAAGATAAAAGAATTTTTAATAGTTTTTATCATAATACAAAAGTCATTAACATTTTTCGTCCGTTACTCGATTTTTTGAAAAGTTCAACGAAAAAAAATCAAAATAATGCTCAATTATATTTACAAAAATAATTGTGGAATGGTTAAAATACATTTGACAAATAAAATTTTTTTTTTTTATAAAATTTTAGGAGTTCCTCGATTTGTCTACCCCCGCCTCCCTTTTCCTCTACATATTTATATATATATATATATATATATATATATATATATATATATATATATATATTTATATATATATGTATTTGGCAATCTTCCATGATGTCTATTATATTATATGACGTCTAATTCGATTAAGAAATTGTGAAGTCATATTCTATAGGATCTATAGAATAGATTTCAATAATAATAAATATATATATATATATATATATATTTTTTTTTTGTAATATATATTATGTATTTATATATAAATATATATATATATATATATATATATATATATATATATATATTACATAATGTGGCAATTTTAATTTTAATGATAATAAACTTTTATTTTATCAACTATCAATTAAAATTAAATCCTCATTACTCATGAAAATGTTCAAAAGTTTCGCCATTAATTCAAAAACATAAATCATTAAAAATCAATAAATTTAATTAATTTTAAAATTTCATGTCCATTAAACAATCGATCGTTAAATTATTCGAATCGTTTTTTTATATATAATTATAAATGAAGTTATATACAATTTAACCTGATCGAGTTTGAGAAACAAGTTATATCTGCAATAATGTGTGAATTATTATATTGTTATAAATTAATACTATGAAATATGGCAGATAAGAATTCATATGCAATCATAAATACAGCCAGGAATTTCTCATAACTACAAGTGGCCAACGGACGAGCGGACCAGACTACAATCCATCGATCACCAAAGTTGAGCAGCATCGAGCAAAAACATAAATTGGATGGGTGACCCATCCCGGAAAAAAAAAATGATTTTATGAAATTTTATACTGAAAATGACCTGGTAAAATTTCATAAAATTTTATACAATTTTACAAAACTTTAACATTTTTATAAAATTTTACCAGGCCATTTTCAGTATAAAATTTTACAAAATATTAGTACTAAAATTTTATAAAAACATTTTTTCCCGGGTACAGTCATTCATAAAATCTCATTTAAAATATCTGTAAAGTATTAATCAAATAATTAAGTCGGAATTTATTGTTTTTGTTAATATGCATGTCGATTATATTTAAACTAAAAAAAAAATCTGGGCATCGGATATTATATGACTCTGCGGGACAGCCCCAAAACTTCCCTCGGTTTTCGAGCATAAGTTGCTCGAAAACAATAGTGAATATATTTTCGAGCTCAAAAATGCTATTACATGCAGTTGTATTTTTATAAGCTTTTCAAGCTCTGACAAGTTACGTTGTATGCTAAAGTTTGAAAATTAAAAAAATCAAAAATCATTGACGAAGAAGCGGTTCCCGCATGAAAAAGCTTTATATGTGAAAACATATATGATAGAATATACGAATATTATAATGTGATATATTGTACAATATATAAAATAATATTAATATTTTTGCCGTATTAATATATGATAATATATTGAATAAAAATATATTGCTAGAATATATTACCAATATATTTATCAATATATGACTCTTTTATGTATGTTTTACATATACATTTTAATATATCTTTTTTTATATTGATATATTATATTGAAAGTAGTATATTAATTAATATATAGTATTTTTTGTATTTTTTATATATGTTTTCCAGTGTATTGTTAAGTATATGTCACTTTTCTTACTTTTCTTAGGTTATTGCGTTAGTTATTCAGTAAATGTAAGGTCAATGAAAAGAAAAAAAACAATAAACTTGCTTTTTTTTTGTGGAATTGTGTAGAAATTAAAAAAGTATATTGAAAAAATAAAATTTTTAATATATTCCGAAAAATGTAAGTTTTAATATATTGGAAGAATATAATTCCAATATACTGCGAACCATATATTTGAACATATAAATTCTTTTATATATAATCAATTATATGGAGACCACATACCACTAATTATATGGGGCAAAATATATGGAAGTATATATCGAGTTTATTATATTATACTTATAAATTATATATATACTATCCATATATTGCAAGAATATATTGAGCATTATATGAGATAATATATATAGAAAAATACAAAATATTATATATGGGTAAATATATTATTATAAATATATATTCCATTATATGTAAGAAACATATATTTTTCAATATAGATATTTCTGCCGCTATATATTTATCAAATATTCACTATATATTTTTTTATATACTTT